>NC_040045.1:26851747-26943379 GCF_003713205.1 Coffea eugenioides | reverse complement strand
TGAGTATGAAGCTTTGACAACGACTTTATATATACATATAATAAAGCAGGTTGATCAACCTACGGTACATGGATTAGTTTAATAAAGTGATATAGTAAACCTTTTTCCTACAGATACCCCAAAAATTAGGTACCATGAAAATGGATTAAAGTATCATAATAAAGTGAATAAAAGTACATTATTATTGTGTGTTTCAAATTTCCAGCCTATTCTTGACTGTACACATACCTAAAAAACCAACTTGACGACCTTTCAAACTAGTTGTCATTTGTCACCAACTGATCAACCTTGGCTGTATACGTATGAAGCTTTGATAGGGACTTCACTTTCATGATCAATGCTACTTTTCTTGTTCAACAACGTCCATGCATTTGAAAATGAAAGTTTGACATTTTGCAACATCGCAATTGCATTAGCCTCAGCCGCAGGCCAGCTACTCTTAGCAGCAATAGTTGAAATTGAATTTCCTTCACTTTGGTCAATTTTATTAATTTGATACTGTTCACAAGCCGGTCAAATAGTTCATCAAGTCTGCTAAGATGTCCCTCTTGCATGTTGAATCAAGTGAAGAGTAATTTGGGTTTTCTTTTGTAGGCCAACTGCATTAATTCTAGGGTTTTTTTTTTAAAAAAAATTAGTCTTCAAAGTTTTACTCTCTTTTTTCTTTATACAGATTTGGTCTATTAAGTTTTAGGTATCTCTCAATTCAAGCGCAAAAATTTTAATTCCACCACGTTGTGGCATCTGTGTCTCTAAAATTCAAGGTTGGTCTTATCTCCTTTATCTTCTCTTCAATTATATATGTATTTTACTTTTTTTAAAAAATAATTAAGATTTTTAGAAACCATTCGATTATGAGTGGATCAACATACCTAAAAATCAAAGCCATCTGAGTGTGTTTGGATTGTAAATTATTTGTGATATTTTTACTGTAACACTTTTTGTGATTTGATGTATGTGAGATAAAAAGGTAATTGAGAAGATAAAAAGGTATATTGAAAATTGTAATGGTGATGTAAGCAAATATATTTGGGCAAATAATCTTCTGTCCAATGAGTGCTTTGTCATCAATTTGCACATACCTTCTATGGTGCTAAATAGCTCAAAATCACTCAAAAAAAAAACAGAGAATTGATTAATCAAATAGTAAGTTAAGTCTTATGCAGGACATTAATTTTTATTATATTCATTAAATGTGTAATTACACAGCAAATGACCCCCCAATGAAATGTAGTGGAGCATATTCCCTAAATACTTGTTCTTTGAAAATGTATCTGAGAGCATATGTGAAGTATGATTTTCATGTACAAAACAAACTAAATTTAGTAATTTAAGTTGAATGATAAGAGAATAAACTGAATTTGGAGCCTCGACAAATTACAAAACTGATTATTTGGGACAATGGTGATCGAGTCATTTTAAATTTCAATGGATTTGATTGAATTATGTGGTCCATATTTAAAAAAAAAAAGATAAATATAATTGAGGTTTGAATAATCAATAGATACAATACAAATATAATTACCCAAAAAAATAAAAGAAAAAAAGGATAGAATACAAATGGAAGCAGAATATACAGGTATTATGTCATAGTCTCTGATTTCGGACCGTTTACTTCGATAATTAAAAGCATAGGAATCAAATAAACGCTATGTGTTTGGATTGCTGAATTATTTCACATAATATTTCGCTTGCATCAATAACACATTTCCAATCTATCATTTTATATTTCTAATTACCTTTTATTTCACATACATTACATCACAAAAAGTATTACAGTAATTATTTCAAATAATACTCTATCCAAACACATATGTGTGAGCCTTTATATTACCTCAATTAAAATGGAACTACAAAAAGTATGAATGCATGTGTGTGTATATTATATGTATACACATATATTTATATACACACATATATATACACATATGCATGTGTGTGTATATATGTATATATGTATATACACACACACACATATATATATATACATATACACATAAATGGAACAAAATACAAAATTAATTCTTCAAGAGCAACCAACCATTACTCATCCACAAATAATAGCGGGTCTTAATCTTTTGTTGATTACAGAAAGTTTATGCGTGAGAGGAATGTCACTCCAATCTAAGCACAAGGCATGCATCCAACAGGTTCCTTTAATTTTTTTTTTCACTCAGGATATCTCAATCTTTCGACCACACTAATCCCAATAAGTTTTTTTAATGGAACTTTTGTGATAATTGGATTCGAATTAGAATTTCTTTTTTGGCTAAGATGAACGAGTCTTCCTTTTCAAAATTAAAACCCCTTAGACATCATAGACCGTATCAATTTAGCTAGTAATGATACTCTGCCATCATAGTCAAAATATGTCAATTCAATCGTTATGAACAGGTCACTGTTTTTACGAAAATCATATGTCTAATTCTCACTGCAAATACAATTGATGGGTAATATATAAATAACGCAAAAGAAGTTTATGATTCCAAAGACTTGGTTGTGTTTGGATTGTATTTTCCATGATTTTTCATGGAAAAATTACTGTAGCAATTTGATGTATGTGAGAAAAAAAGATAACAAGAAAATCTGATTGCGAAAAATGATGTAATTTTTCGATGAAAATCGCAATTCGAACGAGGCTGTATTGACTTGCACGGGTGATTAGCGGAGAAATCACTCGAACTTTTCTTCCAAAAAAAGAAGAAGTTGTAATACTTGCTAGCATCTAGTCTTTCTCAAATGGGAAAAAAAACAAAAAATTTGACAAAATTTTGAATAGAGACGAAATTTACAACTCCTTCATTGAACCGCAAGTTGATTTGTGATGGATGACTTTTTGTTGCAACTCCGCGTAGAATTTGCAGACACCGCTCGTGTTGGGCGAACAAACCTTTGACTTTAACGTTCAAATGCAAGTTCCATCCATCCTCCCTGCCCTGTCGTCCCCATCTAAACCAGATCTCTGTCCAATTGTCTAGATTTTTCTCATGAAAAGATGGGTAAATATTTTATGTGTTGTCCATGCATATATTAGCGAATTAAGTTACGTGTACAAAATTTAGTATTTAAATTTAAATTAAAATAATAAAGCGTATGTTTAGATCGTCACTATATACATACTAATATTGTAGGAAAGACTAATAAAAAAAAAAAGACTTAACTAGAATTTGCCCCATATTAGAGGTCATTAGCAATTTTACCTTGTGCTCATAAAATCAAGAAACTACCTCCAGAGATTAATATTCAAACAAGTTAGTTTAGTTTTAACATATTGGGTAGCAAAACAAATCATTCAATATTATAATGCTTTTATTGGAGGAAAGTTGTAATATGATTTTTAATTTCTCCTTTTCTTAGTCCTCTTTTTCTTCTTTTTTAAATAATCGCTAGATTTCCTTCTCTTTCAATCCTATTGTGGTATACAATTTGAAAGTAATATGCTAAACAATTTCTTTTGATGCTTAAAGTTTTTTGTCAGTTTTTGATTGGAAAGATTCTACAGCACTTTCCAAGTAAAATGTGTGTATATATATATATATATGTGTGTGTGTGTGTATGTGTGTCTATATGTGTGTGTGTATATATATATATCTTGCATTTAAAGCATGAATAAGTAGAAATTACATTTTAAAAACTTGTAATTCACTAATTGTTGTTGACCATAGAAATTACATAAATTACGCTAAATATGAGAGATGAGTTAAGGATAACTTTTTTTTTTATACACTATTAGTGTAAAGTTTTTTTACATAAGTAGGTTTAAATCATGCCACATAACATAAATTCAAATCATGCCTATGTGACGTTCAACCAAAGCTACTAGTATAAAAAAAAATCATTACATTGTTAGTGCATAAAAAGTTAATCATAAGTTTAAAAAAAAATCAGAAGTTGTTTTTGCATATTCAACTATAAAAATAACATGAGATACTAGTGGCATTAAATAATAAAATTAAAAAAAAAGAAAAAATGGAACCTAAAATAGAAAAAACATATAATAGGCGGCTATGGTTGTCCAATAGAAGGGCGAAGGTGTTGGAGATAATATGATTTTGTGAACAAGGGTGGATTACTACCTAACCCTGATACACGGGAATGTGTACTTAAGGCTACAGATTTTCAGCCTTCTTTGTTTGTTTGTTTTTTTATATATACAAGAAAAAGTTTAGAAGGAGAAGATGCTCATTCTATTCAAAGGTCTGGATATACCACTGTGTAATTTAGGTGATTTATAGATATCATCTACCAATGATGTTTTAGTTGACAGCAAGAAACAATAAGAGTGGACGTCGGGAAAGGGTTGGGTTAGGTAATAAGATGATAGAAATTATAAGTGGGAGATTTTAATTTAAAATCAAGACCTTCTACTTACCCAAAAAAAAAAGAATGGGTGTTATTGGATTGAGTTTTATTTACCCAACATTTTTCGATTGCATCATAAATAAGTTTTTCAATAATTTTTTATTTTATGTATATTAAATCGTAAAAAGTGTTATAGTATTTTTCATCCAAATTCCTATCCAAACACACTCCTAGTGCTCCTAACACAATAGACACGTAATTACCAAATTAGCCACAACACATTGGCAAATGTCACTCCTCTGACCATGCCGAGTATGTGTGCTTTGTGGTTGTGTACAAATGTGACACTATAAAATGGATATCCCTTACGTGGATACTATAAATTGGATATCACTTTTTTTATGAAAGAAAGGTTGTGTATTCAAATTTTAGTAATAGGAGTACCTGTTGATAGATAAGTAATTTATAAATATTCGTGTGTATAGACGATCTATGGTCCTGAAGCATTTTTTACTTATAAAATTAATTCACATTGAAACTATTCAAACTTTTTTATAAAAATATACAATAAAATAAAAAAAAACTATTTCATAAAAACTTATATATTTGATTCTTACTAATGAAAGTACTGTATTATTAGTGATGAATAAGTAATCTATAAATATATAGATAAGCGATCTATGGTTTCGAAACATATAATCACTTACAATAGCAAGCGGGTTGAGACGATCCAAATTTTTCTAAGCCAAAACAAAAAAAATAAAAAAAAAATAAAACGGATACTAGTATAAAATTGGTGAATGGGTGTTTGGGCTTCCCACTACGACCGGGGACAAAAAAATGAAAGTTGGAGCAGCAGTCTAGCAGACTAGTCTATAGTAGTATCGTTAGTCGTCAGTCGTCACGTTACACTACTCAAGAAAATTTATACTATTGAATAGCTCCAACTCCAAACCCCCCTTCTTTATTCCTCTGTCTCTTTATCTCTCCTTGGGTGCCTGTGGCGGGGAAGAAACTGATAGACAGAGAGTCACAGCAGCCTTTAATGGACCAAAAAAGAGGTTTTTGAAGTCAAAAGCTTCACCCTTCGCCCCCAATCTTTTGCGTTCTTCTTTTTTTCCCTTTGTATACCTCCCTCTTATCCCATTTTCCCCTTTTCCTTCAATAGTTCGACTCAGCCTGCCTAAAGGATCTCTGTCTCTACTCTGCTGTTCGATCTATTGTTTAATTTTCCATTTCAAGAAAAACCCACAAGCATTTTTACCAAGAGAGAAGAACCTGCCATTTATTTTTTATTTTTATTTTTTTTTTGGTTTTGTGTTAGTGGTAAGAGGACCAAGATGACTAGCAGAAAATCTTGATTAAATAGAAGGTGGTTTGTGTAAGTTGGAAAAAAGTTGCTCTTTTTCTGTTTTCAGAGATGCGGGAGGTGTGGATTATCTTTGTGTTTCTTGGCTTTTCATTGCAAGCTTTGGATGTAAGTTCTCAGAATGTTACGTGCAACCCAAATGATATGAAGGCATTAGTGGATTTCTTGGGTGGATTGGATTCAAGCTCAAGAATTGTGGGTTGGGATGCAAATTCATCCTCTCCCAATTGCTGCAACTGGGCTGGAATTAGATGCAATTCTTCCTCAGGCAGGGTCGTGAAGTTGGAGGTTCCTCAGAAAAGGCTATTGGGAAAGTTGCCTGAGTCTCTTGGCAATTTGAGTGAGCTTAGAACACTCAATTTGTCCAAAAATTATCTCAAAGGCTCAATACCTTCGACACTCTTACACTTGCCTAATTTAGAGGTATTGGACTTGAGCTGCAATGGATTTTCTGACTCGTTTCCAATGAGCATCAGCCTGCCTTCAATTCAAGTCTTCAACATTTCAGAGAATTCATTTCGCGGTCCAGTTCCTGTGGGAATTTGCAATAATTCAACCAAACTTCAGGCCTTAAAGATGGGAGCTAACAAATTCAGTGGAAATCTTGCACCAGGACTGGGGAACTGTACTTCTTTGGAGGATCTTTGTCTTGCATCAAATTTTCTTTCTGGTGGTTTACCTGAAGATTTGTTTCATCTGTCAAAACTGGAGAGATTGACCCTTCAGGATAACAAATTTTCAGGGAACTTGAATGCCAACATTGGTAACCTCTCTAGTCTTGTTTACCTTGATGTTTCCTTGAACGAATTCTCAGGCAATTTACCTGATGTTTTTCTTCGCTTTGGGAAGTTAAATTACTTCGCAGCTCAATCG
Organism: Coffea eugenioides; assembly: GCF_003713205.1. Lineage (NCBI taxonomy): Eukaryota > Viridiplantae > Streptophyta > Magnoliopsida > Gentianales > Rubiaceae > Coffea > Coffea eugenioides. The sequence goes on along the minus strand of NC_040045.1, from coordinate 26,936,835 downwards.
AATAAATTCATTGGTAGAATTCCTATGTCATTGGCAAATTCCCCAACTGTTGCTACGCTTAGTTTGAGAAATAATTCTTTAGGTGATACACTTGATCTTAATTGTGCTGCAATGACTAGTCTGGTTTCACTTGACTTGGGTACTAATCAGTTTCGTGGAGCAATCCCTGATAATCTTCCTACCTGCCCACAATTGAGAACGATAAATCTAGCAAAAAACAGCTTCACTGGCCAAATTCCAGAAACCTTCAAGAATTTTCAGACACTTTCTTACCTTTCCATATCAAACTCGAGTATTTATAACCTGTCATCTGCTCTTGCAACTTTGCAGCACTGTAAGAACTTAACGACCTTGTTTCTTACTCTAAATTTTCATAATGAGCAGTTGCCATCTGATTCTGCTCTGCAGTTTACCAACCTTCGAGCTCTTGTCATTGCAAATTGTAAACTCACAGGTACTATTCCCCTGTGGTTGACTAATTCTCAGAAGCTGGAAGTGTTAGATTTATCGTGGAATCAGCTTGAAGGAGCAATTCCATCCTGGTTTGGGGGTTTTCAGTTTCTATTTTACTTGGACTTGTCCAATAACTCTTTGACTGGGGAAATTCCGAAGGAACTTGCTCAATTGAAGAGTCTCATTTCTAAGAGTAAAACATTGGATAAGCCTCCTCCTGATCTCCCATTTTTTGTGAAGAGAAATGTAAGTGCTGGAGGGTTACAGTATAATCAAATTTTGAGCCTTCCCCCAACATTGGAGCTTGGAAATAACTTCCTCACTGGACAAATTTGGCCAGAGTTTGGGAATTTGAAAATGTTACACTTTTTGGACCTGAAGTTTAACAATTTATCAGGCATCATTCCAAGCGAATTGTCAGGTATGACGAGCATTGAATGTTTGGATTTGTCCCATAACAATCTGTCTGGAGCAATACCCCCTTCTTTAGTAAACCTCAGCTTTCTGTCAACGTTTAGCGTTGCGTACAATAAACTCTCTGGGGGGATCCCAAACGGAGGCCAGTTTCTATTGTTTCCAACATCAAGCTTTGAAGGGAACCCAGGTCTTTGTTCTGATTCACACAATACTTCTTGTCCTACCGGCAAACAAGTTCCCCATGCATCAGTTAGAAGAGCAAAGACACCCAGAAGCACTATAATTGGCATGGCAATTGGGATTGGCTTTGGAAGTGTATTTCTTATTGCTCTCTTTCTCTTGATTGCTTTATGGTCTATCAGGAGGAAAGCAATTGATCCAGAAAAGGAGGGTGATGACTCAGAGAAGGACTTGGAAGAACTTGGGTCGAGTCTTGTGGTTCTTTTCCAAAACAAGGGTAGTAGTAAAGCAATTTCACTTGATGACCTTGTAAAATCCACTAACAGTTTTGATCAGTCAAACATTATTGGTTGTGGTGGCTTTGGTTTGGTGTACAAGGCCATTCTTTCTGATGGTAGGAAGGTTGCGATCAAGCGGCTTTGTGGAGATGGTGGACAGATGGATAGAGAATTTCAAGCGGAAGTTGAAACACTCTCAAGAGCACAGCATCCAAATCTGGTTCTTCTTCAGGGTTATTGCATTTACAGGAATGACAGGCTCCTAATATACTCTTATATGGAAAATGGAAGCTTGGACTATTGGCTTCATGAAAAAGTCGATGGGCCTTCCTCCTTGGATTGGGATTGCAGACTTCGAATTGCTCAAGGTGCTGCTAGAGGGCTCGCTTACTTGCACCAGTCGTGTGAGCCTCATATCCTTCATAGAGATATTAAGTCTAGTAATATTCTCTTGGATGAGAATTTTGAAGCTCACCTAGCTGACTTTGGTCTGGCGAGGCTTATTCTTCCGTATGACACACATGTGACTACTGATCTTGTTGGGACATTAGGTTACATTCCTCCTGAATATGGCCAAGCTTCAGTTGCAACCTACAAGGGTGATGTGTACAGTTTCGGGGTTGTTCTGTTAGAGCTGCTTACAGGCAAGAGGCCGATGGATATGTGCAAGCCAAAAGAAAATCGGGATTTGATTTCTTGGGTTATTCAACAGAAGAAGGATAAAAGGGAAACCGAAGTTTTTGATCCATTTATTTATGAAAAAGAACATGCTGAAGAATTGTTGTGGGTTCTTGAGATCGCTTGCCTTTGCTTGAGTGACTCCCCCAAAGCAAGGCCTTCTACTCAGCAATTAGTTTCTTGGCTCGACAACATTCATTCCCCACCCAGCCTGTACTTGTGCTAGTTGGTAGTTGTTCTCCAATGGTGCCAGGACCATCTTCTTAGATTTCTCTGAAGAGTCCATGGTTGCTCTTCCTGGATTTCTTCTTATACAGCATTATATCCATGTAAATACCTCTATACATAACATGCAATGTAATACTCGAAAAAATAGGGAATCTCAAACCATGGGATTGGAACTCTTAATTCATGCCTAGTAAAGAGTGTTGCTTGCCTGCTTGCCTTCCCAATTATCTGAAAGAATTCAAGAAATTGTACAAGTTCGTTCTGGATTATGACCTCTCCTGTCAGGATCATTATTACATAGGGGAAAGTACAAGTTCATTTCTGCATGATGTTATTGATTATATGCTTTTCACTTGATCTCAAATTTGTGGTTTCCACTTTTAGCAGTGTCTGGAAGGGCACCTAGCCTTTTACTCTTTTTTTTTTCTTCTATGTTTCTCTATTCCATGTAATCCTGTGTGTCTGTATCTCTATGTAAACCCTCTCCAAATGTCTATGTAAATCCATGTGCATGGAGTTGTAGCCTGGCTTGAGCTTCATTTTATGTCTGGATTCTTGTTTTTAGTAATTGCACAAATCCAGAAAGCCCTGGGGGACTAGTTCTAAAATTAAGTGAAAGAAGGCCTAGGGTTTCTTGGTAAAAGTTTGAAAATTGACAATTGGAAACCAAATTGAATTCCAAAAAGATGCAGTCATAAGTCATACAAATTCCATTATTAAATTCATTGAAACCAAATAAGAAATTCCACAACAGGTGAACTTCAAAGTCAAAGAACCCTAATCAAAGGACAAACCTTTAACTTAGTAGAACTAAAAGTCCATCTCCATATTTTGGTTTTCAGGACATGGCTTTGCTATAGAACTTTCTTTTGAAAAATGTGAGCCAAAATTAGAGGGGCAGTGAATGTGAGGATGAACAATTCAGGTATCAAAATATGTGAGTAGCAATTGAGAAATTAATTTATTGCCATTTGTTGGCTGAAGAATATAAGATGCAATAGAATTCTGGTGGCTTTCATATTCAACCTATTCTTGTATGTATTAATTTATTGAGCTAGACAATGAGCTTCATTATTGTCTATGTTAAAAATGTTTAAGTCTACAAGTTGACTTTCCAATTTAGATCCAACATTTCAAGCTTACTAGCTGTACATGTAACAATAAATTTATACCACAGAAAAATCATAAATTTGGCCAAGCATTTTACATTGCTTCAAACCACAAGTTTAGTGATTAAGGCATGAACTTTCTAATCAGGATGCCTCATTGGCACTTGTTAAGTAGGACACCAAGGGTTTGTATTTTGATAAAGGGAAATGTTATTTGTACTCTCATTTTGTTAATCACATTTCCGCCATCATTCTAACTATATAGTTTTCTTTTACTAAATTATAGGAGAAAACAAATGGTGCTTTTGACAAAATTGAAATGAGATTGGAAGTGTCAAAATGCAAAACAACAACAAATGTGAATGTGAGCATGTGTACATTAATTTGTGTATATTGTAGTAATATTTTAGTCCAACATTTCAAGCGCAGTAGCTGTACATATAATAATTTATTAATACCATAAGAAGTCACAGATTTGGCTAAGTATTTGACTTTGCTTCATATCACAGGTTCAATGATTTAGACATAGATTTGCCTACCATGTGTTTGTTAGACAGTTGGTGTTAATTAAGTAGTAATCAAGTGTTAATAAAGTGAAATGAAGTTGAAAAGTTTTTTTTTTTTATGCAAAAAGAAGTAATAAATGTAGGTGTAATTATTTTAAAATCCCATTTCAACATTGCCAAGGCAACAATTACTGATGAACTGATTTGAGTTGTCTTGGTGCGATCAGTTGGCTGTTTCTTCCAAACCGACAACATGGCATAGAATCTCAAACAACTACTCATTAGCTGTTGAACTAAATCCACGACTTCTGCAACCTGTTTAATGGATAGAAAATCATGTATGGTTTTATATAAATGAATAACGATATTTTTGTTTCAAAATTGGGTTATTCTATTTGATGTCGGATAAAAGGTAGGGCCACTCGTGTTTTATTTGCAAAAGTTCAAAATTTCATGTGAATCTGCAAATAGGGATTGGGATATTATTTTAAAACCATTTACATACTGGATCATTACTTCATAGGGGAACAAAAATTTCATTTCTGCATAATGTTATTAATTAGATGTTTTCACTTGATCTACGTCGAGGAGGTTTTGATGTAATGATCAAAGCTAAGGTTTTAGGAATTAGAGATTTACAATTAAGATTTTCTTTCCGCCCCCTCCCCCCTCCCCCAGCGCTGCTTCTTAAATCCAATCTCTCTACTGCTGAAAAAATTAATAAAAAAATTTTTAAAAAAAAATCTGCAAATTAATGGTTTTTACTTTTAATACAGTTTGCAGATGATCTTTACTCTGGAAGGGCACCAAATCTGAATATGACATTTGTTTCCTTAATTTAGCCTGGCTTTGGCTTCATGTGATCTCTAGGTTCTTGTGTTGGATAATTGCACAAATCGAGAAAGTCCTAGGAGACTGGTTATTGAATTAATTGCAATAAGACATAGAGAGTTTTCTGGTAAAAGTTTGAACATTTGACAATTGGAAACCAAATTTAAATCCCAAAAGATGTGAATTATAAGTCAAGAAAACCTGACAATATAAAAATTTAAAACCACTGAACCAAATTAAAAATCCCAAAATAGGTGAACTTCAAAAGTCTTAGAACCTATCCTGTCTAAATTAGGAAGTCAGTCCATCTTCATGTTTTGGTTTCTAGGACATGGTTTTGCTGTTGAATATTCTTTTGAAAATGTGAGGAGAAATCAGGAAAGTGCCAGAATTAGAGGGTCAATGAACATGAGGATGAACGCTTAGGTATCAAGATATGTGTATTAACGAGTAGTGATTGAGAATTTTTTTTTAATTTTTTCTAGTAGCGAATGAGTAACTAATTTACTTGAAAAATATTAAGATTAATCTCTGTCAGTTTTGGATGACTGCTAACTATGTAAAATTTGAATTTAAAATTTAACTTTTGCACATGTGTCATGAATCTAACAGTAATAGTGTACACACTGTCATTTGTTGCCGGAAGGATGTAGACGCAGTAGCATTCTGGATGCTTTCATATTGAACCTGTTGTCCAATGTGTTAACTTAGCGACTAAGATAATGAGCTCCATCATCTATGATAAAGATGTTGAAGTTTGTTGTCCCAAAAAAAAAAAAAAACATGTTGAAGTCCACTGTCAAAAAGAAGAAGTGTTCCAGTCTAAAAGACCGCTTCCAAATTTAGACATAAAAAACTGTGCGTAGGGGGTGGGATATTCTAAAACAGTCTGCATGTTCATCATTACATAGGGGAAGAACAATTTCATTTCTGCATAATGTTATTGATTATATGCTTTTCACTTGAACTCTAATTTTTGGTTTCCATTTTCAAAATAGTCTGCAGATGATCTTCTGGAAGGGCACCAAATCCGGTTATAACCTTTGTTATCAATTGCTTCATTGTTACTCTATTTCATTGTTAATCATCTATATTTGTATCTATTGTCAACTGACTCCCTATTTTCATGTACAGTTTGACTAACTGGTGCGCAATAGACATTCGTTAAAAAATCTTCAAATTTTTTTTTTTTTAAAATTGTAGTACATTTGGGAAAATGTCATGGGGTCCAATAACAGTGATTATATGTATTCACGCAATAATAAAATGTATTGAGCATTCGCTCGAGAAATCCTTCCATATATTCCAGGTGCATCAGATTTAGCCCTTGCTTCAACTTCAAGATTCTTGTGTTCAATTATTGCACAAAGGCCAGAAAGTCCTGGGTGACAACTTCTCAAAATTTAGTTGCAAGAAGGTCTAGAGTTTCTGGTAAAGTTAAATAAAAATTTGACAATTGGAAACCATATTGAAATCCCAAAAGATGTGAATCATAAGTCAAGAAAACCTACCAATAATATTATTGAAACCCTTGAAACAAAATTAAAATTTCCAAAACAGGTGAACCTCAGAGTCATAGAACCTAACCAAAAAAATAACCCTTTAACTAAGTAGAAGTTAGTCCATCTTCATGATTTGGTTTGTAGGACACGGTTTTGCTGCAGAATATATTCTTTTGAAAGTGTGAGGAGAAATCAGGAAAGTCCCAAAATATGAGGGGCAATGAATAAATATGAGGAATCACGAGGAGCACCTTAGGTATCAAAATATGCGTATTGGCGAGTAGCGCTTAAGAAATTAATTTTTGTGGGAAAAATATCATTATTGCCATTTGTTCCCCGAAGGATGTAGAACGCAATAGAATTCTGGTCGCTTTCATATGCCACCTTTTTTTTGGTGTTAACTCATTGACCAAGATGATGAGCTCCATTGTCAATGTTAAAGATGTTGAAATCTATTGTAACAAAAGGGTAAAGGCTATTGCCATATATATATTTGAAGTCTAAAAGAAAACTTCCAAATTTAGGGTCTAAAAGATAATATTGAACTAAAACCACGACTTCTGGCACCTGTTGATTGAACACCAAGTTGTATGTTCAGTAGAAATGAGAAATGACATTTTCACATTTTGCGTGTCATTTTGCCATTAGCATTTTCTAAAACATGATTTTTAAAATCTTTTAATTCTAGAAAATTCAACAATTACAAATGATTAACTTTAATTACACGACAATTTTAGTGTTATGCATACAAAAAGTACTTCTATGTTGTGGGTTGAAAAGGTAAGATAAGAAATTGAAAAAGTTTAAAAGTGCCTTACTTTTGTCAACCGAGCCCTTAAATGCCTATTATTATTTGTAAACTTGCACCACTATACTTGAGTCTAATTTCTCAACTTTCTAATATTAGTCTGGTGGAGTAATAACCAAAGTTGATGAGTTAGAGGTTCTAAATTCTAGTATAAAAACTCTTGATTTTGGATTACCTTTATGTTAAAATTTATTCCTCTAACTCATCAACTTTGGTGAATACCATGCTCTCATAAACAAAACAAAAAAAAAAAAACCATAATCATGGTTCAGCCAGTTTTTCTTTGCAATCATCATATAAATTCTCTGTTTCTCTCTGTTTTTCTGTTTTCCCTTCTCTCTTTTAACACTACTGATCAAATATCTCATACAAAATGGTTACCATTCTTTAACTAAATGCCACACCACCTTGTGAACTAGGACATGCAGAAAACGTAAGCGTACCTAACAAGGGATAAAGCGAAAGTGTGTGTTTAATATACTACATAGCATATGCCATTTTACTATTTCAATCAGGAAACCTGAGTGGCTGTGAGTTCAGTTTGGGCCATAGCTTCATTAATGGCATCAACGACGTCCATCTTTCCTCCAGTAACTGCTTCGTCCACGGGTGTCCTCTCATGGCTGAAAACATCCAACACAAAAGTTGCATGGAAAGAGAGTTCATAAGCTCAAAAAGCAATGAAACCAAGAACCTGCATAACAAAGCCAAATATTATTACCTGTTCAGAGCAGAGACATTGGCTCCTGCGAGAATTAAGCACTTGACAACCTGGCAAGAGATCAGTAAAAGTAAAAACTACAAACCACGACTTTCTAGATTTCAAGCAGTTTTGGAATCAAATAATTATCTAGTAGTACCTCAATGTGCCCATTTAGGCAAGCCCAATGAAGAGGAGTATTATGCTCAACGTTAACAGCATTGATATCCTGTCCAAGTAAGCGGCCCAGTCAGGCCAAAAAGGCTGAAAAACTAAGAACAAAATGCAGGACCTCCAAAGAAAGTGAATTTGCAAAAAAAAAAAAAAAACTGTAGTAACAGAAGAAATGTTCCTTCAATGTATGAAGAATTTACTACACAAAACATAAAATCTATAGACGGTCATCATGGTAGTGACCATAGACTGCGAATCATTTTGCAATCCAAATATGATCTAGAAACCTTTCCATTCTAAGAACTCTGTTGAAGTTAGCCGCTTGCTAGAGTAGCAACTAATCAAACTGTTTTGTTTCCGCGCAACCATTTCAGAGAGCATCACATGATATAATAAAAGTTTATCATGCCACTTAAAGCAGCTGCTGATATACATGAAAAAGATTGAAGCTGATTAGAGGATACAGCTTACAACTTCTATCCAGATATTTACACCAAATTCATTAAACTTCAAAAATAAATGAAAGGAGAATCCATCATAGTTATAGGCAAGGTCAGCAAGGACAGAATGCATTCAAGGTAGTGTCCCAAACCCAGTATATAGACCACTCTGACCAGTCGATAATCATCTAGGATATGTTTCTCATCTTGCACATAATTAATTTACTTCTGTTTTATTTAGTTGACCCATAATTGTTTCTTCGCGAATCTACAGTTTGCTCACTCCTATAAACCTTCACTTATTCAACTCTTTAGATCTTCAGGCCAAAATTTAGGGCAATTCTGTTGGTCCACTGCATGAAATCATATCTGTTTGATTTACCAGAATAATCACCTCTCACATAAAACAAAGTGCAAGGGAAAGTCAATCCTAGGAAGTCCTCTGTGATCACTTCCCTCCTTAGCAGGGTAGGTGTGCAGAAAGCAGGGTATTCAACCAATTATATTTATGGGGACCCATGCATTTAGACTCTTGTTCACCTGAAGGATGAGAATCCACACTAAGTACTTCCAAGGGTACACATTTTTTCCAAGTACCTAAGAAGGAAATATGTAACAACTATCTTTGTAACAACCACAAGAAAAGAGAGCACATTGTTTACCATATTAGTATTCTTCTCCACCCATGCAATCTATTATTTTGAGGATATAGTTATGTCTTGAATTTAAATTTACTGGTCCAAGAAAAAATATTAATACAACTTTTTCCGTCAATTATAAGCTCACCAAAATTTTCAATTCGCTTCGGAAAAGTAGACAGATAAATTTATGATATCAATTTTCATTGGTGCCTAGCCTTCAAACTCTCCCGGTAATAACACCCACATTGTACATATCTAGCATGTGCAGCTTCATTTTATTGTTTTGCTCTCTTTAGTGCCACATATCCCCCCCAATTCTGCATTGTTAGCACTAAACGCTTATAAAGGTTTTTCCCAGGTATTCAAAGACATAAGATCGCCTGCAATAAAACTTACAATCACCATAGTAGTATAGGCTAATTTCTTGAAATAATGGTAAAAAACAAGTCACAAAAATGGGGCAAATTGCAAGGGGTTTCTCCATCTACGGCAGTTGCAACTCGAAGATGCACTGGCCAAAATAATTTTTTTTTATTAACAATAAAAAAAAAAGGAGAGGCTGCTGCACGTGAGACGTGCTGATGCCAAACATTGCAATTTCGTCCCTCGCTACATAGCACATGCGCTGAGGGACTAAATTGCAATGTTTGGCAGCTGCACGTCTCTCATAATGCGGCCCTTTATTATTATTATTTTTTTAAAAAAAAAGAAGAGTCCCATATTATTAAATCAAGTCTTCAGCATGAGCAGTTGCATAAGAGACATGGGGCTAATCAGTCTTCAATGATATGGGCCGTATTTATTTATTTATATTTAAATAAAAGGCTGCTGCATGAGAGACGTGGTGGCTACAAATTGTCCATTGGCCCTCCTATGCAGTGGGGACTAAACTGCAACTTGCAGCAACCATGTCTCACAAGCGGCGGCCTCTTCTTCTTTTTTTTTTTTTTTTTAAATTTTTAATAAAAGCAATTATTTGCCCCATTTTTGCGACTTTTTCACCATTATTTCAAGAAATTAGTCTAACAGCATCACACTTTCAACTTTCAGCACAATGTCTTCCCTCTTAACTTGGCGGCTTCTGAACCATCTATGAGATTGGATGCTGCTGTCAATATTCAAAGGTGGTCAAATTTTCTTTGAGTGGAAATTTCTGACCAGTTGTATCCTCCTTTTGCTTTGTCACTAAAGTAAAGACTGTTTTTGGATCAGTTGTTATGTTGTTAGTCATGCTTTGTTTCTAAAGCAACAGTTGTTTTAAAAGCTAGGGAAAATCTTAACTGCTGAAACAGCACATGCCAAATAGCACTCATTCTTACTCCTTATAGCAACTATCCAACTTTCCTAGTACTCATTCTTGGAACTATGGTACCAATACCCATTCTTGAAAATACAATGGTAGAAGAAAATTGGATGGTAACCACATGAAGTAAGAATGAGTACTATCCCACGCATGCCGATTCAGCACTTAAGATGGACTCAAGAAATTGTTTTGTATAGCCGGTGCAAATGTGCTAGGCATGTTCCTCATTGAGGGCATTGTGGTCTTTGTCACTTTGGGGTAATAAATGAGTCTGTAGCCCTATAAGTCAGCAGCAATTTATCAGATGAGTAATTATCTAAAAAGTTGTATCAGCTCTCTTGGGCTCTCCTACAACCTAGAAGCTTATCTCCTTCAAACTTCTGTGATAATCATTCCCAACACTCTAGTGCCACTATTTCAATTCCCTTCTAGTTTTATGCAATGTTACCAACCATTCCAGCCCTATAAGTAATCAGCAATTTAACAGATCAGTTATTACCTAAAAAGTTGTATCAGCTCTCACACAGCCTAGAAGCTTCTCCTTCAAACTTCTGTTATTATCATTCCCAATACTCTAGTGCTTCTAGTTCAATTCCCTTCTAGTTTTTTGCAAAATTACCTAACTCTGAAAGTACAAATAAAAAAGTTGTTAAAGGGGGTGAAAAAAAAAAAATCCACCTTGAACAACTAACTTTGAGAGGGCATAAATTTTCTATTGGTTGTATAAAATGAAAGTAAAAAGCTAAAAAAATGTAAACAATCACACCAAATAAACATGCTAGGAGATTCTAATAGTTAGTCTTGGCCACAAAAAGGATTGATGATATTGTTTAGTTGGTAGTGAACTCCCAAGTTGGTCCATTAAAATCTCAGAACAAATAGCAAGAGATTTTCTTCTATGGTAAACAGTAAGTTGAGAAGCAGTGGTATCATATCTCCCTAGCTAGACAAGGAATTGGTGATCTTCAAAATCCTATACCCATAAAAAATCTAAACGTTAGCCGGTCTTCCAGCTCAAGGTTTTCAGATGCTCTAGCATGTGATTGACAGTTGATACAATTAGGTTGTTCAAAACTTATTCAGGGCGAATTTCTACCAATAATGATTGTTTCAAAAAACATCACAATTTTGGTATTTTATGGGATTTTATTCTCCACATAGGATCGCCGCATTTCGGAATGTGGTGACCATAAAATATTGTTTTCTTTACAATTTTTTTTGGGTGTCAGAATGTTGGGGAAAAAATTTTTTGTGGGAAATTTTTTTTAAAAAAGTTTAAAGTCATCGCATCCAAGGTTTGATGTGGCGAATAACAATAAAAAAAACTTGCAGTCGCTGCATCTGATTTTGATGCAGCAATTGCCAGGTCTCCAAAAGAAAATAGAGTGAAAAGAAATAATTTGGATGCTAGATACATTACTTGGAATGGTCCTGGATTAGTCTTTGGGCAATTCTACTACTCTTCTTATGGAGGGCTTGTTCATTGGAAGAGATGATTTAAAAAACAAACTAGTTGATCATAAAAAAATTCAACTAGGATTAAAAAAATTTTTAATTTTAAATTTAGAAAAAGGGGGTCGTGGCATCCAAACTAGATGCGGCGACAGCAAGCATTTTAAAAATAAAATTCTTCGCTGCAGGATATGAAAATTTTTAAAAAATATTCCCATAATTTTTTCCCACAATGTTTTGACACCAAAAATAAAATTGAAAAGAAAAAATATAAAAAATGTGGCGACCCTAGGTGGAAAACACAATCCCACAAAACACTAAAATTGAGATGTTATGGTCGAGGTAGAGGGCTATGTAAGCCAACCCATTCTACCCAATTGTAGGAATAGTTTGCACTAGGTTAGGTAGAACATCCAAATATCTAAAATTCCTTCTTTCTTCCTCATTAACGCAAAAAAAATCTTCCTCACTTATCCTAAATGTGCTTTATTAAAAATCAAGTCTTAGATTCACTTAGGAAGCTCAAGTTTTCTATTTCTCCTGTTTACATTAGAATTGTTTAGAAAACCCATCAAAATGAGTCTCCTTATCTCCATTGCCTACTTCAATTCGCAAGCAAATTTCGCACCAAGAATCCGAGGTTTTTTGGCCTCTTATCCACCTTTTCACATTCCATCTTCCATCCCCATAGACCCAATTTTTCTGCGGCCCAAAATGTTCCAAACATATTAATCCAGTAGGCCACTCCTAATGGAACGGGCCTGATTCCAAGCCTCATAGGCCACCTTGACGTCATCAGGAAAATTGGGTCTATAAAGGTTTGGTGACTTTTGGAATATTCAATCCAAATTACTGGACATCTTATCATAGTGGATGATGAACAATCGAGGATCACCATTCTTCATGACATCCAGTGTCATTTCCTTATCGTCCTTGCCTTGGCAAGCACAGCCGCATAGACTTCCCCTAATTCGTCAGTAGGGAACCTACTCCAGCCATCTGGCCAGAAGTTGCCTCATTCCATGAAATCTTCATATTTGGAGACATAATACCTAATTGCAAATAAATTCCTTGCCCCTTAGCACGTTTGGATGATAGATGGAATGTCAAGTGAAGGATAGGAGGTCGAAGAATCTCGGATTCTCAGTGCGAAATTTGCTTGTAAACTAAAGCAGGCAGTGGAGATAAGGAGACTCATCTTGATGGGTTTCCTAAGCAACTCTCATATAAACGAGAAAAATAGGGAACTGGAGGTTTTTAAGTGAATCTAAGATTTGATTTTTTATAAGAACACGACTAGGATAACTGAGAAAGATTTTTTTTGCATTGATGAGGAAGGAGAAGGAATTCTAGGTATTTTGATGCTCTACCTAGCTTGATGACGTCAAGGTGGTAGAGGGCATTACTACGGCGAAAATAGGAAAGAGAGTGAGGTAGCATTATTTGGACATTTTGCCCCTAAAAACTTCTAATTCCAATTAATTTAGTGAAAGTGATTCAAAAGGCTCGTTTTAGGGAGTCGAGTGACCTTTTTGGCCAAAAAAGGTTCCGCAACTAATTCATGCCATTTTGAATAGTTTACTGACCATTTTGGCCATTCACTCTAATTTCTTTCAGGACATTAACTACTACCCCACAGACCAATTTTAGAGGATCTATGACTCAAGCTATAGAAGTCTAACTAAACAACTAATTTGGATTGAAACCCAAAATAACAGTCAGAGCCACAAAGGGATAACATAAATCAATTACTGCTTTAATATGTTTTATCCAAATCCTTCTACCTCGGTACAGGTTCTGGCCTCACAAGGAAAATCTAAGAGATCAATCAGGCAATCAATTTGATTCTAGTTACCAAGCCAAAGGACACTAAAAATGGACACATTAATTAACTATTTCCAAATACAGCTCACGGTACCACCAATTCCATCATATGCAGCATCTGTCATATGGCCAATAAAGGAGCAACCCCTTTGTAAACCAAGTACTTAGATTATATCATTGAAGAGAAGCATTTGGGCCAAAGGAAATTGTCTATGGTAGGTAGCTTAGTGTGTCTAGTTGAGCTTAGAATTATTTTGTAATTGCAACAGATGGTAAAAGAGATTAGATTTGCAGGCACATGAAGCCATTTAATGTTGTCAAGGGTAATATCAGATCTAGGGTGTTTGTTGGATTTGAACTTTTACATGTTCCATTCATATTCAAAAGGTAGTCAGATCTAACTTGAGTTCCCCATGAATTAGCTTTTAATTTCTTAGCTATTAAGTTCTCTTAAGCCCTAACAATACTTAAGGCGCATGATAAGTAGATATTTTAAGTATATTTTATTAATTAGTTTTGGTGTGTTTTAGTCATGTTTATAGCTAATGAACTAGGTTTCTAGTGAAAATATGCATTTGATGGTTTAAGTGTGAAAAATTGCATTTATTCGGATTTTAATGATAAAAACTTCATGTTTTTGTAGGTTTAATGATTCAATCATCAAATGGAGTGATTTGAGAAGATATTTGGATGATTGATGATGATTTAAACTGATAAAAAATAGAATATGAAGTACAAAAGAGGAAATACAATTAAGAACAAAATAATGCAAGAAAAGTCAGCTTTGGTAACCTGTGGTATTTCGGCTATGTCTTGGACTATACACATTGGATTAAGATGATTTTTGAACCATTTTGAAGCTAAGAGATAGATCTACATTTGGTATGAAGACATCAAAGTCCGGTTCAGCCGTAGTCCTAGTCAAAAAATCGAAATACAGAAGTCAAAGTCTGCTATCGAAAGCTGACAATAGAGCTCTGACCAGTCAGTGGTATTTTGATCATATCTTGGTCTTCAGAGTTCCAAATTAGATGATTCTTGATGTTTTGGAAAGCTAAGTCAAATATTTACGACTTTTGTATTTATAAAAGAGCTATGTCGGCCTCCAACATCGAGAAAATAGCAGTTAAAAATGTATCTGATAGCTGCAAATTGCTGACCAACGTGCCTTGTTTTCACACAACCTTTCCAACTCAATTCCAGCCATCAATTTCAGTCGTATCTAACCAAAAACAAGTTGGAAAGACAATTCAAGAGAGTTTCAAGAGTCAATTTTGTCAACTAAAAACAACTCCTCTTGAATTCTCTATAAATGGCAGTCTGTGGAGACCATTTTCATAAATTTGGAAGGCTAGAGAAACTCACAAGAAATATAGTTTTCACTAATTTTTCTTAGTTCATAAGTTAGGGTAGTGTTTCCTTCTTGTATTTGTAACTAAACTAAGATGAAGTTGAGGATGAAGATGGAGAGCATGAAGTTCAAGTGATATGGGTGACATTTCTCCTATCACTTTATTTCTTGTATTGTATCTTATGTTTAATTCTAATACAAGTACGAATCTTTCTTTTATTTTCTTCATGTTTAGTTAAAGTTTATACCTAGAGTTATGGTTGAACTTGTTATATCTTGTTTGTGATGGCTACTTGGCGGTATTATTTTGAACAAATTATTTATCACTTTTGCTTATCTAATCATGATTAACTGGCCATTAATTATAATAATCTTAAGGTGTTAAGTTTGCAATGAAAATTGAAATTTAACACTAGTTTAAGTAAGTGATAAATCTAGGGAGTATAATCACGAGAGTAGAGGTGCATCTATATGACTTGTTTCATGTAATTTCATAGAAGAAATAAACTTGTAATTAATTCATAACCATGAGAGTAGTTATGATTTAGTCACAAGTATAGTTGATTCACTACAAGAGTAGGTTTCACATACATGAAGAAATTGCGCCATAATTAGCCAAGACAATAACATTCACTTAACTGGTAATCTCATTTGCAAGAGTAGTAAGGAATTCCATATCTGTAGGAGAGTTTTCTAGTGTTATTTTCATTATTTTTACAGTTATGGTAGTCTATATAATAAATGAATTCGAAAAACACCGGTAATTGCAATCTTCTCTGTGGGATCGACCCTTAATACCCTATAGTCGCTCACGATTCGTATACTTGCGATAAATCGCGTGTGGGATATTTAGGAATTATAAATGTAAATCGCATGTGGGGTTTTTTAAGTAGAATTCAAGAGTTGTTTCTAGTTGGCAAAATTGACTCTTGAAACTCTCTTGAATTATCTTTCCAACTTATTTTTGGTCAAATACAACCGAAATTGATGGCTAGAATTGATTTGAAAAGATTGTGTGAAAACAAGGCACGTTGGTCAGTAATTTGCAGCTATTAGATACATTTTAATTGCTATTTTCTCGATGTTGGAAGCCGACATAGCTCTTCTATAAAATACAAAAGTTGTAGATATTTGACTTAGTTTTCCAAAGCATCAAGAATCATCCAATTTGGAGCTTTAAGAACCAAGACACAATCAAAATATCACTGACTGGTCAGAGCTCTATTGTCAGCTTTCAACAACAGACTTTGACTTCTACATTTCGACTTTTTGACTAGGACTACGGCTGAATCGAACTTTGATGTCTTCATACCAAATGTAGATTTATCTTTTAGTTTCAAAATGGTTCAAGAATTATCTTAATCCAATATGTGTAGCCCAAGATATAGCCGAAATACCACAAGTTACCAAAGTTGACTTTTCTTGCATTCTTTTGTTCTTAATTGTATTTTCTCTTTTATACTTCATATTCTATTTTTTATCACTTTAAACCATCATCAATCATCCAAATATCTTCTCAAATCATTCTATTTGATAATTGAATCATTAAATCTACAAAAACATGAAGTTTTTACCATTAAAATCCATATAAATGGAATTTTTCACACTTAAACCATAATATGCATATTTTCACTAGAAACTTAGTTCATTAACTATAAACATGACTAAAACACACCAAAATTAATTAATAAAACACACTTAAAATATGTAAAATATCTATTTGTCAGCGCATTTGATAAAACTGAAATTTGAAATCTGAAATAAAAAATCTGATTCCATTAATTAATTGAATTGATAAGTATTAAATCTAATACATTTGAGTGTATCACATTCAATGATAAGTGAATAACTTATCACTTTATTTTGGGAGCAAGTTTTGCCTAGAAAATTCAATCACTTAATTAATTCAGATTTTCAATTTTTGAACATCAAACGCGTCTGAACATGTTAAGATCTGAATCCATTAAGTTTAGGTGCTGAATTGGGTTATCAAACAGGGCCTTAGCCTTGGAAATTTGTTTCTATACTATGATCAATTGTAATAGATTTGCAAAAATAGCATTCAACTGAAGGAAATTCAAGTTACATATCAGCTAAATTTGGCCTTCCTTTGTCCTTGCTTCAGCTATCATACTTCTGTCTCTTCTATTTTCCATTTTTGAAACTATCAACTAGATTCTTAAAGAAAATTACCTATAATCCTATCTAATTCACACATGGCTTTTGGTGTTGCATTGCATCGGTAATCTCATCAACTCAAACATGACCACAATTCCAGCCAGTATGTGGACTGGACAGGAACAGGACTGGTGGTTCTTGGAACTGACCAAAGAACTAAAAGCAGCTAGTGAACCTTGAAGAAAGGTTGTGGTTTCAGTTCCAATTCTCATAAAATTGGAATCAAAAGCAGAAGCGACGGTTTCAATTCGATCAAAACCATGAGGAAACATTTTTTTTATTAAACGATGTCTTTGTGGGGCAATGGCCAAATACTGCGCTAGTGCTTGTTCCTACTGCAACAGTACTTAAATTGGCCTATAACATCCTTTGCTTCCCAATTTAAGTGCTACTGCCAAAATGGGCCATTGCTTTTGCAACAGCATTGGACCATTACTATTGCAGCAGCACTTAAATTGACCGATAATAGTGTTGCTTCCCAGTTCAATTGCTGTTCCCAAAATTGGGTTGTTGCTATTGCAGTGGATACTAGCACCGCAAAAGGGCAACGACTAGTATTTATCCATTGTCCCACAAACTCATCTTTCCCCTCTACTTCTCACTCCCTCTTAGACCAATTAAGGTTCCAAATTTCAAAGAACCACAACCAAAGCCTTTATTCAAGGTTCAATAGCTAATTCCAGTTCTTTGCCATGTGATGCAGTTCCAGTTCAAAGAGCCACTGATGTCAATCTACATCTACCATAGCAATGTGAAGCAGTTGCAGTTAATATTGGAACCATAGTGATGTCAATCTACATGTACCAAGAGACAAAATGATAAATCACCATTTGATTTACAAAATGTTTGAGGTCACAAAAACTGACAAATTTTTACTTCATATCCCATAGTCTACTGTTAAGGTGGCCACAGGTAGCTCATATACTTTTCATGTTTACTTCATAGTACATATCTTAACATTACACAATCTCTTTAAAGAATGTGATCACCAGATCTACTGATTTTTAACTGTGGCAGAGCCAAAAAATAATAGGAACTGAAACATAAAAGGAAGGCTCTCCCTAGGAAATAGCATTGCCTTAATACTACAATTGAAATACTAGTTCTCAAGGATCTCCATTTCCAAGTATGTGGAACCACCCTTGATGTATTTGCTTCTTACTTTTATGTGAAACCAAACTGGCTATTATTGTCAAAACTTGGCGTCATTTGATAGGTTCAGCAATGCAGCACCAAAACAGCATGATAAGATCAGGGCAGTACCAAAAAATACAATAAGATCAGATTTAATTACATAGTTGTGAAATTGTTTTCGAGTATCACAACATAGAAGAGTGCAAAAATAAGAATTTTAGTTGGATAAGTAAATATGTGAGATTTCCACCTACATTTCCTAAGCATTGACCTCCCAAGGTAAGGCTTCTTGCACTGATCAATGAAAGCACACCACCACATCCAAAACTCAATGGAAACATTTCACTTCTTTACATTCCTCTTCACTATAGCCATTAAATCAAATACATAGAAAACACGACTTGGACACTAAGCATTCTTAACATGAACCAATCTTTTAAAACTAAGATTTTAGAAATAAGTATGATAAAATCTAGTTGGACCTAACTTAGTCTAGGAACCAATCCATGTGACTTTTACTTAAATGTTTTGAATCAAACACGAAATGCTAGTATCTAATACTACCCTAGATAACCTAAAATGACTTAATACGCCTAGAGGTGTTACTTGTTTCAGCACATCTTAGCACCCACTAAAACTAAAATTTGCCCTCGAAACCCTAAATTCTAATACAACACTTTAATGTTCATACATTAAATCAACCTAAAGTACATCACTAAAACAGCCAAGCATCTAGAACATTATCATATTCTAGGATTCCCACTGCAGCCAAATTCTTGTCTATATGTCCTGCATCACTACGTTTTGTAATACTCAACCGAGGAAGTGATAGCAGAACCTTTAAAGTAGTACATTACCAGTAAAGTCAAACTTCAAGAACACCTTTCAAAATTACTCGAGTCCCCACCCTTAACATATAAAGTCAACGGTCAGGTGTTCAACACAGGGAAATTCCAGTTGCCAAAAATGTTCAAAACAAGAAAGAAATAGTTTTCTAAGTTCACTGACGTTCACATGTCAGTGAACAGTATATTCTATATTCATGTGAAAATTAATGCCAAGTGCAGAAGACTAAAGGCACCTTTAGACAGCAGCACTATATTACAGGCATTGCTGAAGAGAAACTCCTTAGGAGATTAGCTTGTAGGCTATGCGAGACCCAAACAGAGCTAATACACCATTGGGTACTGAAGTGATCTAAAACATGCTACTGCAGTACATAGTACTTATGGGGTTCCAAACAGTATTGCCCTAAAGTGACAAAAAAACCACAATGCCCTTACTAAGGCAAATGCCTAGTATATTTGCACCAACTATAGGCAGCAATTTCTAAAGGCACTACAAAATTCAGCAACAAAACATAACCAATAATGTTAGATAACAAAAATAATAATATCAAACATGCTCCTGCATCAATACCTAACATGAATGATATCTGATATAAAATTGCTTCAAGAGAGTTTTGACAACTATTAAGGCTGGAAAAAAATGTTGTGTCCAGCTATTTTCACTCTTTCATTTAAGGAAGAAATTTTACCATAGTCATTCTCTAGGTAAGAATGATCTTTCTAGAGTTGAAGAGCAACCCCAAAATTCACAACCCTCCAAAATTGTACATGTAGAAAAGGCACCATTATGGTAAACCAACAAAAGTTTCTTTTGCAGTTTCCTATGGTCGTCAGGAATGAAATCTTTTATACACCTCACTAAAGGCCACATATATGCTTCTTAGCGGTGACTTTATAGCACGGATATCTAATCCTATCAATAAAACCAAAACATACATATCTCATCATTCAAAAGAAAAGTTTTGTCCTAAAGCCTAGGTTAACAGAAGAACTCACAGATATATCAAAGCAAACCTAAAATTTACCAGTGGTGGGGTAATTTTAGAAGGCATCTAAGAGAAATTTGAAGCTCCAATAAGGTGAAACTAAAGCATATGAGAAAATAGACCAAGAACTAAACTTAGGCAGTCAAAACCACACCTATCAATGAACAAATGTCTGGCTAAAGAACATAGCAGTTACCATTTCCAACTCATAACTTTATGCTTAATTGATAAAATATCCCAGAAAACACTTATGTTGGTAGAAACATTGAGAAATATGTTAAGAGAAAGTCACAAGACGACATAAATGAACAAGGAACTAAAAGAAATCCATCTAAAAAGTTTTCTGGGGGAAATGCATCCAAATATAATGTAAAAAGTGGATTGATACATAAAAGGATTGACTCCCTTACCACTCTATGGTGAACAAGATACTCTACAATGTCAAGATGCCCATTAGCTGAAGCCATATGAAGTGCTGCAAATTGATGCAAATAAAACTGGGTTAAATGATTGATTAGAAAAGCCAAAAAAAAAAAAAGTAAGCCAAACAGTATGCTTTTAGTAAAAGAAACACGATAAAAAATTTAATTAATTCCATAGAAAGATAAAGTGATGAACATAAGACTTCCACAAACATATTAGTTAAAAAACTAGAGTAAGCTTGACAATTGTTTCAATTAACTGATGTTTGTAACAAATCAGCAACAAAATCTTCCAAAAAAATGAAGCCCAAAAAATTCTAGTTTGAGGCACTAATTAGCAATAAATGTACTATGAATAGCTGTCAGTCTCACTCTCCAAATGACGTTAAACACCAAATTACATCTCTCTAGTCTGAGCATCAATTTTGTCTTACATGTCATTCTTGAGAGGGTTTTTAGCACTTTTCTCACACATCAGAGCAGTTTTCACTTTCCTCTTCCTCAAACCAGATTGTAGTGAGCTTCATGATAAGATATCTAGAGTGCAAGTAGCTATATTTTACTAAAGAAAGATCAATTTGATGTAATCGAGAATAGTATTACTTGATGATATTAAGGGGCAGAGCTTAAGACTAGTTGAACATATTCAAGAACTAGAACCATAAACCAAACTCTAAGAACATCAGCTCTCAAATGCTCACTCTCATTACCCAGAAATTCTGCAAAATTTATCCATATAATATGTAGGCCAGGTAATGGATTATTTAACCAATTGTCAAAATTACAAATAATTGTAGAACACAGACAACTGACAACTTCAATATATGCACAACTTTTAAGTACAACTCCTTCTAAAATGCCTTCATTAGTTAATATATTCTAAGTAATACTTAAATCTGCGCAATAATTGCAAGTGCTGTTAAAAGATGTAAACAAAACATGCAATTCACTTTTTGCTGAATTGACGGTCCTACAAGTATCCACATGACAATTCCTTTCTTTTCTCTGGTCCCTAATTTTTCTGCTCCTTCTTGTTGCTCTACTTATTAGTAGAATGACCATTCCTGTGATCGATGTTTTCATTCGTTAACAGTTGTGAACCAATTTAATAGCTCTTTATTCTCCAGAATTTTCCAACTAACCTTGAATTCTTTCTATAAGCACTCTTATCCTGTATAGGTCATATCATACCCTTGACATGAGAAAAATCCAAGCTTGGGAGGTCAATGCCTTAACCACAATAATAATTACTGCTCCATTAAAAATCTACAGACTTTAGGAACTAAATGCAATCCAGCATATGCTGATGGTTTCAAGAACCTTTGATGGTGTTTGCTGCTTGTAGCCTATAAGAGGACGAGCACTTTGAATTGAGTTAAGGTGCAGTCTTATATAATTCAGTATAGCTGCAGTCTTAATTATTCTAGGTATTGATAGAAATGTCTGACATGTTCTTTTACGAACTCACTACATAGTCAACTTAAGCAAGTCTCTCAAAAGCATAACATGACACTAAATGGCCTAACAAGTATAGCTGCACAATGTCAACTTAAGATTATGCCCAAAAAAAAAAAAAGACTTTCCTACTTGTTCTGCAATCTTCAACTAGCATGCTATATCATCTTGAGAATTTTTATTTGTAGATAAATACCAGTCATGTTTGTTAACAGTAGTCACCTGCAGCAGATCCTTTGCCATCTTCATTAATATCATGCTAACATCATATATATAAACGTGCACAACCACATACATTGGCATATACAGATGAATCTGTACATATCGAAAAGCATATGAAAGTAGATGCACCACTAATTTTGTACGTGTCCAAGGTCATGTGATGCACCACTGAATACAATATATTCATCAGCAATTTCAATTGTTAAATTGCCAAAGGCAAGAAAAAAGTCAATGTGAATAGCTGCAGCTACTCCAAAAAGACACAATATGTTGGACTAACTTATGCAGCAATTAGCTTTTGACTTAATGGAACAATTAAGCTTGAGATAGTGAAGCAGCAAAATAATGTTATAAGAGGACATTAATGCCGAATCCAACTATGTAAGTTACTCCAACACTATATAATGCAGAGGAATGGTGAATGTTATTCAAAGAAGTTGCAAGCTTGAACTCAAAAATATGTCACAAAAATCAATCAAATAAGTCATTTTGCTGCAAAGTAAAGAATATTAAAATTGTAACCTGTTCGTCCATGTGAATCCTTGGAATCAAGAGAAGTACCAGCAGAAGCTAGGCTTCTCAAATCATCAATATCATCATACCTAGCAGCCTGTTTCAGTATAAGCACCAAATGAACTCACAATAATGTCATCCTCAACAAGCATACACTATCCAAAATTAGTCCAACGCTTCTTAAAATAAATTAGGTGCAGCCAACAAAAACAGTTATTTTACGAATGACGAAACTAGTTATTTGGAGTTTACTAGCTAAACTTCTGTTAGAAAATCATGGCATGAAAAGCACTACAGAAGTGTGGTGCATGACTTCTGTTCTGAGAGAACACATGTCGGGGTAGTACAGTCATCATAAAACAGGAAGAAATTCAGAGTCTGTCAGCTATACATTCTGATCAGAGAAAAAGCAGAGTGAACGTAAGCCCATACCTGACACAGACCACTGGAACAATATGGAACAGTTTTACCAATTTTTCTTTTGCATATTTCCTCAAAGAATCAAGAACTTCACCAATCTAGTTAAAAACATGGTGCAGCAACGACTAAACAGAATCACTTAAATCAGGACCTCAAAAAAAAAGTCAACACCAATATGGAACACTTTTACTAATTTTCCCTTGCATATAACCTCAAAGAATCAAGAATTTTACCACTCCAGTTAAAAACATGCTGTAGAAACTACTAAACAGAATAACTTAAATCAGGGGAAAAAAAAAAGAGTCTACATCAAATTTCCAATCAGAATTTTCCATGGAATTCCGTCATTTTATCGAACCCTAGTAATGCATACAAGCTCATATAAGTGGAGAGAGACAGTACCTCAAGCATGGCGTCAACGTCATCGGAGTTGGTGGTTTCAGGTGGAGTGACTTCTGCGGAATTCGCCTCCGCCCCCATTTGCTTCCACCAAAATTTGCAGACAGGGGTTTTGACTGTTATTGAACCGACGGTTTTTATGCTAAATGGAGTCTACATTTACTGAACCCGGCCAGTTAGGGCACCGGATAATTGATCACTGGTACATTTACTGAACCGCAGCTGATTTCGTCCTTTCCTTTCCCAGCTTCCGTGCAGCCCCTTTGGCTGCTGGTGCCTTTTGGCTCATTCCTGCTTTTGTTCCCTTCTTCCAATTGTGTCCTTGTCCTGGTTTCTTTGTAATTTTATGCTCAATTTTGTCCTTTTGTTTGCTGTCCATCCTTCGGCTGCTGCAATTGTTATCTAACAGTTTTGTCCTTTTGTTTCTTGTGCATCTTCGCTGCTGCAATTGTTATCTAACTTTATTGACAAAAATATATTAATTTATCGATTTGATTTATTAACTTCCTTCAACATATAACTTTCTTCTTTAACTTTGTATTAGCGTCTCCTTCTTCAAAATATAATTTCATCTACTCTTTTATATTTATTAACTTTCTCCAAAATATATATATTAGCAAAGATATTGATTTTCTAAAAAATATACAAAACAATAAAAATTCTGTGTGCATCTAATATATACAGAACAATATAAATTCTATGTGTTACATTATCTATTCGTTGATTTTGAATGAGATATTAATTCATCAATAAATAAATTGCTTCATGATTAAATAAATATTTATTCATATATGCTATTCAATCAAACATTATTAATTTTCTATATCAATGAACTAACGAACTCTTCAAAATTGTGTTATCTTTAAATTTTAGAATCTTATTAATTCCCAAAAAAATTGAGTAAGATATTGATTGATCAATAAATAAATTGCTTCATGATTAAATAAATATTTTTTCATATATGCTATTCAATCAAGCATTATTAATTTTCAATATCAATAAACTAACAAACTCTTCGAAATTGTGTTATCTTTAAATTTTAGAATCTTATTAATTCCCAAAAAATTAATGCAAGTACTATTCTTTCCAGCAACATTTATTTACAAATCAATCGATCTAATACTCATTGAATACAAAAATGATTATTCGATTAATAAATACAAATATATGATTTCTTAATTTCTAATATCACATTGTTAAAAATCTTTAATTTATATATGTTGCTTCGATATCACATTGTCAATTTATATACAAGAAACAAGATACACTCATTGAATAATAAAGAGGTTGCTTCGATGATATTATCTCTTAATTATTGTTTCTTTGCTTTTGTTTGTTGCAACTGTGTAGCCGCTACCTTCCATTCCTTAATGCAGACACAATTTTTTGGGCTATACAACTCTATATATATTCTTGCATCCTATTTGTGTGCCTTTATATATATATATATATATATTCATTTTCTCCAAAATATATATGTCGATAAAAATAATGATTTTCTAGAAAATATATATCAACAGAAATTTTGTGTGTATCTAATAAATATAAATCAATTGTGCCGCTTTGTATTAGCTTCCATTAATATGACCAATTGTTTTTAAAAATATAGGATAATTTCCCTCTATTTCAAAAATGTAACTTCCATAATATTTGTTAACTACTAAATTAATAATTTAAAGCTTTTGCACTTTCGAGACTATTTTTCGAGACTAAAAAACTATTAAATATCAAAAAATTATGCAGGTCACTAAAAATCCTATGTATATCTAATACATACTAACGAATAAAAATTTTATATGTATTTAATCAATATATATAAATAGATTATGCTGTTTTGTATTAATGCAGATCAATGAAAATTATATGTGTTTAACCTATATCTAATATATATAAATTAATAATACTACCTTGTATTAATATATAATAAGTGTTATTTATATGAAATAATTATAATTTCGAGACTATTTTTATATTTATAATTTTCTCTCCTTCTTTATATTTATTTGCTTATTTATTAACTCGCTTATTTATTAATTTTGTCGAAAGTGTGTATATTGACAAAAATATTAACTATTAAAAAAATACGCAAATCACTAAAAATGCTATGCACATCTAATATATAAAATAGCCTTCTTTTTATGTTTATTCGCTTATTTATTAATTTTCTCCAAAATATATATTAGCAAAAATATTAAATATGAAAAAAATGCAAATTCTTAAAAATCCTACGTACATCTAATATATGCAAATGAATAAAAATTCTATGTGTATCCAATCAGTATATATAAATCAATTATGCTATTTTGTATTAAATATCAAAAAAATATGCAGGTTGCTATATACACAAACATATTAAATATCAAAAAAATATGCCAGTCGCTAAAAATCCTATGTACATGTAATACATACAAACGAATAAAAATTTTATATGTATCTAATCAATATATATCAATATATATAAATCGATTATGGTGTTTTGTATTAATGCAGATCAATAAAAATCATATATGATTAGCATGCATCTAATATATATAAATTAATAATACTACTTTGTATTAACATATAATAAGTGTTATTTATGTGAAATAATTATAATTTCGACACTATTTCTGTGTTTATAATTTTCCGTCCTTCTTTATATTTATCCGCTTATTTATTAACTCACTTATTTATTAACTTTGTCAAAAGTGTGTGTATTGAAAAAAATATTAAATATCAAAAAATTACGCAGGTCACTAAAAATCCTTTGTATATCTAATACATACTAACGAATAAAAATTCTATATGTATCTAATCAATATATATAAATCGATTATACTGTTTTGTATTAATGCAGATCAATGAAAATTATATGTGTTTAACCTATATCTAATATATATAAATTAATAATATTGCCTTGTATTAACATATAATAAGTGTTATTTATATGAAATAATTATAATTTCGAGACTATTTTTATATTTATAATTTTCTCTCCTTCTTTATATTTATCTGCTTATTTATTAACTCGCTTATTTATTAATTTTGTCTAAAGTATGTATATTGACAAAAATATTAACTATTAAAAAAATACGCTAATCACTAAAAATGCTATGCACATCTAATACATAAAATAGCCTTCTTTTTATGTTTATTCACTTATTTATTAAATTTCTCCAAAAAATATATATTAGCAAAAATATTAAATATGAAAAAAATGCAAATTCCTAAAATTCCTGCATACATCCAATATATGCAAATGAATAAAAATTCTATGTGTATCCAATCAGTATATATAAATCAATTATGTTGTTTCGTATTAATACAAATCAATAAAAATCATATGTACTTAACATGTATCTAATATATATAAATTTAATTAATTTTCTCCAAAATGTATATATTAGCAAAAATATTAAATATGAAAAAATATGCAAATCGCTAAAAATCCTACGTGCATCTAATATATGCAAATGAATACAAATTCTATGTGTATCCAGTCAATATATATAAATTGATTATGCTATTTCGTATTAATACAAATGAATGAAAATCATATGTACTTGACATGTATCTTATATATATAAACTTAAAAATAAATCAATCCAATATTTATTGATTCAAAAAACAATTATTCGATCAATAAATACAAATATATGATTCTAAATTTATAATTTCAAATTGTTAAAAATCATTAATTTGTATATATTATATTTATGAATTTATATTCTTCACTATATTTCTTTTCTTTTAGTTTTTCTAATACTAAACTCTTCCACTATCTAACACACGATCTTGAATCTTTGGTGAGTTTCATACAAATTACATTCCAATCAGTATAATTCATACACTACATTGCTACTCTCATTTCATAATACAACTACGTTTTTTTCCTATTTTCTATCTCAGGTACTCATTGGTGATATACCCTCGCATATACAAATAGACAACATAGGAGTCATTAATTGCTATCATGCTAAAACTCGATGGATCTTTCAACTAGAAGGAATAGAAATAACAGAAGGTTTGCCAATATTCGCACAAAAACACTTCTTACATGAAGGAAGTGTCATCTTGTTCACCCTGCTCAATGAAAACAATTATCATCTGCAGCTTTTCAGCAGAGATTTTATCCAACAATCATAATTAATCTGTTCCCTAAATTTTCTTTATTCTACTTCCACTTATATTTAACAATATAAAAATAAACATATCAAAATTATTTCAAATTATTAATTTATCTCAACTCTTAAAAAATGATTTACATTCCATTAATTTAAATAATATTTACGTCCTGTTACTCTTAAAAAATTAAATACAAATCACAACAATATTACTATATCTATTTATAAATATATTAATCCAATATATTGTTCCTCTATTTATTATTCCAACCCTACTATTATATAAAACACTCTAAACATTAATTATTAAATAAATCTTACATTACTCTTAAACAATCAATACTGGGCACCCCGCGAAACTCGCGGGGCACAATGCCTAGTCGTACTTCTAATTAATGAGTATTAAAAACTTAGAGTAGATTATAACCATAGTAAAAAATAAATATATGTTAAAAATAACCTAAGAATTGCTCAATTAAAGGAAAAATGTTATAAAATTAATAAAATGAAATACTATAATAGAAAGAAGTAGAGAAATGGAAAATGATTTTCTTATATTCCAACTAAATACAAAAACCTTCACAAAGAGTGTCAATTTACTTCTATAAATAGGTACTATAAGATTAAAGGTACATCAATCCTATTAAACTCCCACCACTACAAGAATATGAAAAAACCTATGAAACGGTTTCTCCACTACATGAATAGATTTATGGATTGTAACTTCTATGCATAATGTAGTCATAAATCATGAATTAATTCTCTTGGAAATACAAAGGGACATCCACACTTTTAGTTGTTTCATAACACTCCCCCTTGTATGTCCATTAC
Source organism: Coffea eugenioides (assembly GCF_003713205.1). Taxonomy (NCBI): domain Eukaryota; kingdom Viridiplantae; phylum Streptophyta; class Magnoliopsida; order Gentianales; family Rubiaceae; genus Coffea; species Coffea eugenioides. The sequence goes on along the minus strand of NC_040045.1, from coordinate 26,908,449 downwards.
ACAAAGAATATGTCTCGTTAAAATCTTACTAGGAAAAAATCCATCGGAACAAAAACTTTAATGAAGGAAAAAGAGTACACTATTTCTATGTATTAATTTCTCCCCCTGATGCAAATATCATTTGAGATCTTTTAATCATTGCATTCCAATATTCTTCACCAATTTCTCAAATATTGCAGTTGGCAATGCCTTGGTAAACAAATCCGCCAAATTATTATCTGATCGGATTTATCGTACATCAATTTCACCATTCTTTTGCAAATGATATATCAGATCTTCTACAATTAGCAAGATACATTAGTGCACCAATTACATTGAGATATGGTACTTCAGGACTAAGTATCTCTTCATCTTCTTCTCGCGGTCTAAAAAGGATCCTTATTAGAATCTAGTGATCTGACGACCATTGAAGTACTTAACGTATGTGCCTTATCCATATAAAATCGCTTTAATACCTTCCGAGTATAAGCAATTTGGTGGACAAAAATTTCACTTTTCAAATGCTCAATTTGTAAATCAAGGCAGAATTTTGTCGTTCCAAAATCTTGATTTCAAATTCTTTCTTCAAATATTTAACACTATTTTGAATATCTTCAGGAGTTCCAATCAAATTTAGATCATCAACATATACAGCAATTATCACAAAATTTGATTCATTTTTCTTGATAAAAACACATGGACATATTGGATCATTTGTATAACCTTCTTTGGTTAAACATTCATTGAGACGGTTATATCACATACATCCAAATTGTTTGAATTCATACAAAGACTTTATAATTTAATAGAATAAATACTTTAAAATTTGATTTTGAATCCTTCAGAGATTCTCATATAAATATCATTTTCAAGATTTTCATATAAATATGCAGTAACGACGTCCATTAGACGCGTATCTAGTTTTTCATGTACCGCAAAACTTACAAGATATTTAAATGTGATAGCATCCATTACAGATGAATACGTTTCATCATTATCAAATCCAGGCTTTTGTGAAAATCTTTGGGCTACAAGTCTTGCTTTATACCTCACAATTTTATTTTTCTCATTTTTTTCTCACAAATATCTATTTATATCCTATTGGCTTTATACCTTCAGGTGTTTGGACTACAGGTCCAAAAACTTTTCTTTTAGCCAATGAGTCAAATTCAAATTTGTAAGGATCGAAAACAATCTAAGAGGGGGTGAATTAGGTGGTTTAAAAAACTGACCAAGATATGAATCACTTTTTGAGAACTTGCCATCTTTTTCTAAAGGACCACACAATGGGGTAATTGATGAGGAAGCACAAGTGCTTGGGAGTAGAAGAGATAGACAATTTATATTACAAGACAGTAAGTAAAAGGATAGAATAGCAAACCAACTTTCAAAGTCCACTTGAATTTGAATACCACTTTATATTACAAACTTCTTCAAGTTGATCAACTTACAACCAATCTTTTGTGTACAAAGAAAGGATCACTTCCTCTTCGCCCCAAGCCGCACTTGGTCAAATAAGGAAGTTTTACTATCACTCGGATAACCCTCATAAAGTTACACTATTGAAGAAATAGAAACATACTTGAAAAGTTTATCGAAAGTTATACAACTAAGAGTACAAATCTTCTTTAAAGAATATTCTTACACTTGAATCACTCAAGATTCGATGCAATCTCAATGTGCAAAAGTTGTCTAAAGTGGTTGGCTTTTTCCTTTTTATAAGAGACCAAAAAATTCTTCAATTAATGCTATTAACGGATAGAAGGCAGTTGAAGAGTCAACTAGCAGTTGGTGATATCGGACGTCCGGTTGGCTAGTTTTCTGCGTCCGAATGCAGGCAGTAAGTTCAAAAAATTTTCTTGAAATATTTAGGATGTCCGGTACCTCCACAATATGCGTCCGAATGTATGATGTAAAACTGAAAATTCTCCTTCAATTTGTTCGGAAATCCGGTGCCTCCAATGTTTTGCGTCCGAAGTGTCGCAACGTTTGTCGGACGTCCAGTACTCAGGTGTTGTACGTCCGATCGCGGTTAATTAGCTTAGAGGACTTGGCTTATCATTTTTGGACATCCGAGAATGGATTCTTCATGCGTCCGAAGTTACTCAATGGTTGTCGGACGGCCGATGCAGTCTTTATGCGCATCCGACAGCTATTTCAGCATATGTTAGCCTTTGAACCTGTTCTGCGCCAATTCTGAAAAGATCTAATTAGAGAATATTAGTAACATCCATTTTTTGTAATCATCAAAAGTTACGGATTGAGATAAACAATTTTTTCCTTTTTAATGATGACAAAACAATGGATGGAGTAAAAAGGTTTTAGGTACAGCTCCCCCTAACTTAATGCATTCAAGGAGTATTCACAACTTCCCTTCAAAATAATGTCTACTCATGATTATTCACAACCCCCCCTCAGAATAATATTCACTCCCCCTCACATATAGATTACATATCTATTTACATATTCATATCTCTCCCTTTTTTGTCATCATTGAATCAACCAATGAAATTATCCATACTACCAACAATATGGTCATTTATTGACTCACCAATATTATCACCAAGTATTATCAGCAAGATAAAACACAGCAACACACATCCAAACTGAATTTAGCAAAACAGTAAAACAAAACACAGCAGAACAGTACCAAAATCAAAACATCATCAACCAGAACCTAATATTGGCAGATAAACTGAAATAAGCAACATTCAATATAAAGGATAACTAAATAGTTTTACAGACCAGTAAAGGAGTAAAATCCTCAAAACAGAGCACACCAAATGTTTTTAAGTGCAAAAGATACAGAAACCTACTATGAACTATTATCCTAATCATGAAGTGCAGTAGCCTAGTAATGCCTATATGGTGATCTTAGAGGATCCAGGTCTTCTTCTAGCTAGGCGAAACTGGGTAGAGTCTTCTTCCTCAGTGTCCTCATCCTCATCATCATCATCCTCTTCAGTTGCTGAAGTTTTTTCCTTGTCCTGTGGTTGAGAATTGGAGGCACGGTACTCTGGGGTAGTCTCAGTGGTTGGCTCAGTTCTAGACTCCTTTTGGTGTGTATTTTCATTTTCTGGAGGTATGGGAGGTACAAGCAGATTTTTTTTGACAACGAAAGTGGCTTGTTGTTCAGAAATCATGGTCATCATCAAGCCATCTTCAAGAAGCAGGATATGTTGTTTGAGGTCATCAAGCAGAGAGACGACCTCAAGATTGGATGAAGTATACATAGAGGCTGACCTTCTAGGATGAATGGTGAAGGGTGTCACATACATAGACTGGTCTTGAGGAGTTCTAGGGGTTACAGGAGTTTCATGACGATTTTTTCTCTTAAACTCAGAGACAGTTTCTTTTGTAGTACCAATGACTCTCAAAAAATTTCAAATTTTTTCTTTCAAGGTAAGTTTTAGAAAACACAGTTGATGCACTCTTTTTTGGAGATTTGCCAGTAAAGAAAATTTTAAAATGAGTAAAAATAGGAATCAGAAATTTTTCATAGGACAGTTTTCTACGGCTGTCAGTGCTGATTTTGAGTAGAAATTTGCACATGACAAAACCAAAATCAATTCAGATTTTTTCAAAAAAAACAGTAGAACAAATAAAGTTTCATTTTGTTTGCATCAGTTCTGTGACTATCAGTGGGCACCAACAGATTTGAAATTATGATAAAAATGATCAGGTTTTGAGGACTAAGATCTTCCAATCTTACCTCAGTAGGAGTATTAAAGTGAGACTGAAAATAGGTCATCAATTTTGCAACATGAAAATGATGGTATGCAGAGAAAAATTCTTTGTAAGAAAAGAAATTTACAATTTTGCCTTTAAAACCATCTTCAATTTTGGTTTCCAAACCAGAGTTGCCAATTTAAGGAATCGGCTCTATATTAACAGAATTGACATGTGAAATAAGATCAGTATAAGATTTACCCTTTCTGAGGTTTGCAAAAAATTGATGAAACATGTCAGGATAGTAGGTGTTTGGAATGGTCAAAAGATGGGTTCATTTTTGGAATTTAAAAAGGTTGAGAGCAGGTTCAAGATCAAACTTACGGAATTCGTAAGCAATGATGGTCCTTTGAGTGATGAAACCTTTCTGCGAGATCCATTCAAACCTCTCTCTGGCTTCATTATTGATGAACTTGGGCAGGGGAGTAGGTTCAATAGCAGTTTGGGTCTCTGGTTGTCCATGTTCTGGACGCTTTCTTTTGCCACTACGCAGAGTAGTTGGTGCAGTACCCTGAACACCAGATCTTGTCCTCAGTGACTTCCTCGTAGATGGTTCATCAGTCTGCTGTTCCTCAACATTTTTCTTTGCATCCTACTGTTTCCCAGAAGGATCAGTAGTTTGCCTTGTCTTGGGTTGAGCAATACTCTTCCTTTTGGCAATTTTTTTCCTTCCTGAGTGATTTCATGGTGGTTACATCTGCATTAGTAGGCTGTTCCAATTCCTCTTTATTGCCACTTACTGGATGCCCTTCAGATTGATGCTCCTCCATCTACTCATCGGATGGTTCAACAGATGGCTTTCTGGATTGCGCATTCTGTTTTTTCCTTGCAGATTGCTTTGTTTTTTCACTAAGATTTTCAGTTTTCTTTTTGGGTGATTTGATGGAAGGTTCGATAATTTGAACATCTTCATCCTCCTCATCACGAAGCTTGAAGGTGCGTCTGGCACTCACGGATTCTCCTCTAATCCTCACCATGATTGCAATGCAGTGTGATTTTGTTGTGTAATGTGATACAAATAAGTATGAAATGATGAGGAGTGCAATATGAACTACAGTGGATGCACGAACTGTCCACAGAGGGAGAAATTTTTGTGGTTAGGGTTTCGGGTAAGAATTGGAATTTATAGTGCAGTTGGCGGTTGGGGGAAGTTATGATACGTAATAAACTCGCAATAGGTATGTGAAGGTGTCGGTCAGAGTGATTTCTTGGATCTTGTTTCGAGAAGAGATGAATTTGAATTTTGAAATTGAGAAAATATGAAGAGTTGCGTTCGAGACAAAATGGTAAGAATGAATTGAATAACACAGAGGGTTTCCTTATAAGATGCAATTTTTGAGTGTCGACGGCCAAACGAAGTAGAGCGTTCGACACCTCCGTCTGAACCAAAATTTTCTGAGTAAATGATCAAGAACACTGTCGGACGTCCGTTCCAACACATCGGACGTCTGATAAAGAGTTATCAGAGCATTTTTAGAGTATTTTTTCTGAAACGCCCAACTTTATTCTCAAAAACACAAATTGATCCAGTGGTAAGGCTTTTGTGAGAATATCAGCAATTTGATCTTTTGAACAGACATATTGAACACAAATTTCACCCTTATGGACAAGATCACGTATGAAATGATACTTTATGTCTATGTGCTTTGTCTTAAAATGTTGGATGAGATTTTTTGTCAAATTTATTGCGCTAGTGTTATCACAATACATGGGCACACAATTATACATCAATCCAAAATCATTCAATGTGTTTTTCATCAACAATAATTGAGTACAACAAGTTCCAGTGGCAACATATTCAGTTTCAGTTGTAGATAATGAAATAACATTTTGTTTCTTACTAAACCAGGATACTAAGTAATTTCTAAGAAAATTACATATACCCGTTGTACTTTTTCTATCAACCCTACAATCGCCGAAATCAGTATCAGAGAATCCATACAAAGGAAGTTCATGATACTTAAGATACCATAGGTCAAAATTCAAGATTCCTTTTAGATATCTAAGAATTCTTTTTACTACATTTAAATGAGATTCCTTTGGACAAAACTGAAAACGAGCACATAAATACATAGCAAACATGATATCAGGTCTACTAGTCGTTAAGTAAAGCAAACTATCAATCATATCTCTATACTCCTTTTCATCAACTTTTGTACCTTCTTCATCCTTTTTAAACTTGGTAGATGTGCACATAGGTGTTCTGACCTGCGTTGAATCCTCCATTCCAAATCTTTTGAGCAGCTCCTTGGTGTATTTTGTTTGATTGATGAACGTTCCATCTCGAGTTTGAACCACTTGAAGTCCAAGAAAGAAATTTAATTCTCCCATCATGCTCATTTCAAATTCTTTTTGTATGATATTGGAAAAATCCTTACACAAGCTCTCATTAGTAGCACTGAATATAATATCATCCACATATATTTATACAATTAAAAGATCACGAACTTTGCTTAGTGAAAAGATTAGTATTCACAATACCTCTTTTAAAATCATTTTCAATAAAAAAAACCACTCAAACGTTCATACCATACTCTTGGAGTTTGTTTTAGTCCATACAAAACTTTTAAGAGTTTAAATACATGATTTGGATAAATTTGATTTTCAAAACCAGGAGGTTGATCAACATATACTTCTTGATCAATAAATCCATTTAAGAAAACACTTTTAACATCCATTTGAAATAATTTAAAGTTCTTGAAACATGCAAAGACAAAAAATATTCTAATTGATTCCAGCCTAGCTACGGATGCAAATGATTCATCAAAATCAATTCTTTCTTCTTGAGTATATCCCTTGGCTATAAGTTTGGCCTTATTTCTTACTACCTCACCTTTGTCATTCATTTTGTTTCTAAAAATCCACTTTGTGCCAATGACAGAATGATCTTTTGGTCTAGCAACTAATGTCCATATCTTGTTTCTTTCAAATTGATTTAACTTCTCTTCCATAACTAAAATATAGTTCTCATCTTTCAAAATATCAACAATATTTTTGGGTTCAAAGTGTAAAACTAATACAAAATTATCCATTAGTTGTTTAGAGGAGGAACCAGTTCTGACTTTCTCGGATGGATCCCAATAATGACCTCCTTAGGGTGGTTTTGAGCAAATTTTCAAACTCTTGGAAGATCGTTAGGTGTACTAGTGTCTCTGTCATTATTTTTCCTTGCTGGACTGTCTTGAGTTTCATGTTCTTTTGAATCATTTTCTGGTGAAGCAATGCCTTGATCAGTGATTGTGAGTTTCTTTAGTTATTCTTGAATACCTGCATCATCATTTTCACCACTACTTATGAAAAAATCACCATTAGATTTATCAAAAGTGATATGTATAGGTTCCTCTATAACCAAAGTCTTTCGATTGTAAACTCTAAAACCTCTCTTATTCTCACAATATCCCAAAAAAATTTTCTCATCAGATTTTTTATTAAACTTTTCGAGATGTTCCTTGATGTTTAAAATGAAGCATTTGCAACCAACAATTTTAAAGTATCCAACTACAAGTTTTTTATCAAACATCAGCTCATAGGAGGTTTTGTTTAAGATTGGTCTTAAAAGAACTCTATTCATGGTATAGCAAGTTGTATTTATAACTTCAGCCCAAAAGTATTTTGGTAAATTATACTCACTTAGAATGGTTCTAGCAGTCTCTTGAAGAGTTTTATTCTTTATTTCAATAACTCCATTTTATTGGGGAACTCTTGTAATTGAAAATTCATGTGTAATACTATTGTTGTTATAAAATTCTGAAAAGCCACAAAAACGAAATTCTGAGCCATTGTCACTTCTGATTTTAATGATTTTCAATCCAATTAAATTCTGAACTTTTGTAAATAGTGAAACAAAGTTTTTGAAAGCATCATCTTTGTGTGCAAGAAACATCACCCAAGTGTATCTAAAATAATCATCAACAACAACAAAGTAAAATCTTTTGCCACATAAGCTGGTAGTTTGTGTAGAACCAAATAAATCAAGATGTAAAAGTTCTAGAGGCTTTGTAGTAGAAACACATTTTTTGGATTTAAAAGACACTTTGACTTATTTTTCAAATTGGCAAGTATCACAAATTCTGTCCTTTTCAAATTTGATCTTTGGCAATCTTCTAACAAGTTTCTTTTTGAAAATTATTTTAGGAGATCCATATTGAAATGACAAAATCTTTTATGCCACAATCAGGGGTCCTCATTTGCAACTTTGAGACAACTAATCTAGAAGAATCAAAGATGACTACATAAATGTCATTAACTCTTTTTCTTTTGAAAACAGTGTTGAATTTAGAGTCAAGAACAAGGCATTCATGCTTTTTAAATAAGACAAACAGATTCCTATCACACAATTGACTATCACTTAACAGCTTATAGCTCAAATTGTCAACTAAAAGAACATGGTGAACAAAGGTTTGACCATTCTTACCAACATCACCAATTCCAACAGTTTTGGCTTTGTTATCATCTCCAAATGTTATCTTTCTGCTTGTTTTTGCCTTGAGTTTGATGAACTGTGATGGATCACCAGCCATATGTCTTGAGCATCTACTATCTATGAACCACTTTGATTTCTTAACAATGTTTACCATGTTCACCTCTTCATCACCAATGGCCATGAAAGTCATTTGGGCAGGCTTCTCTTCTTTTTCGACTTCACCTTCTGAATTACAGTCATTTCAGGTGATTTGAAAATTGTTAAATTTTGATTTTCGTTTAACCTTGAGGATCTAGTGACGGATTGTCCTTCAAAAAATATAACATTATTGGTTGTCATTTTTATTCCAAAATCGATTGAACTTAATCTCCAGGAGACCAAACTTTGATACCAATTGTAAGGATAAAAAATAATCTAAGAAGGGGGTGAATTGGGTGATTTAAAAAATTGACCAAGATATGAGTCACTTTTTAAGAACTTGTCCTCTTTTTCTAAAGGATCATACAATGGAGCAATTGATGAGGAAGCACAAGTGCTTGGGAGTAGAAGAGATAGACAATTTATATTGCAAGATAATAAGTAAAAGGATAGAATAGCAAATCAAGTTTCAAACTCCATTTGAGTTTGAATACCACTTTATATAGCAAGTTTCTTCAAATTGATCAACTTACAATCAATCTCTTGTGCACAAAAGAAGGATCACTTCCTCCTCGCCCTAAGCCGCACTTGGTCAAGCAAGGAAGTTTTACTATCACTCGGATAACCTTCACAAATCTACACTAATGAAGAAATAGAAACACACTTGAAAAACTTATTGAAAATTACACAATTAAGAGTACAAATTTTCTTTAAAGAGTATTCTTACATTTGAATTATTTAAGATCCGATGTAGTCTCAATGTGCAAAAATTGTTTGAAGTGGTTGACTTTTTCCTTTTTATAAGAGATCAAAAAATTTTTCAATTAATGCTACCAACGGATAGAAGGCAACTGAAGAGTCAACTAACCGTTGGTGGTGTTGGACGTCCGGTAGGCTAATTTTCTACGTCCGAACGCAGGCAGTGAGTTCAAGAAGATTTCTTAAAATATTTAGGACGTTCGGTACCTCTAAAATATGTGTATGATGTAAAACTAAAAATTCTCTTTCAATTCGTTCGGATGTCCGGTGCCTCCAATATTTTGCCTCCAAAGTGTCACAACGTTTGTCGGACATCCAGTACTCAGGTGTTGTACGTCCGATCGAGGTCAATTAGCATAGAGGACTTGGCTTATTATCTTCGGACGTCAGAGAGTGGGTTCTTCATGCGTCCGAAGTTACTCAATGGTTGTCGGATGACCGATGCAGTCTTTATGTGCGTCCGACAGCTATTTCAGCATATGTTAGCCTTTGAACCTGTTTTGCTCCAATTCTGAAAAGATCTAATCAGAGAATATTAGTAGCATCCATTTTTTGTAATCATCAAAAGTTATGGATTGAGATAAGCAAGATTGGATCGCATCATTTCATTTTAACCGATTATTTATATACCGACATTCATCAGCCGATCTAAATTCATGATCTTCATCAATTTCTATAATATCAAGTGCTAATTTCATTAGACTTCAATTAAATTTTCTATGATTTCATTTTTTTCAGGAGTAAACTCTTCAAGAGTTAGCTCTTAAGGAGCGACTTTTTCAGAAGGTTAATTTTGTCATAACATTTATTAATTTTCGGAGATATTTTAAATCAATTGATACCTTATTTAGGTAGGCCGGCCTTAAATTTATTTGTAATACTTGTGCATGTCCTTCAGGGACATAAATTTTAATCAGGATATTTCCTGTAGGAATAGTTGATTTAATGACTCTTCTGGAATCGATAAATATATCTGACAATTGATTTGCAACTTTCTACAAATGAAGAATTTCTTGAACTTCTAATTCACATTATGAGGATCGAGGAAATTCAATTTTCAAATGATTTCCTTTCGATTGAGTTTTTCCTCCCCCTAATGTCGGGAATCGTAACTCATCAGAATAAATAAATCATTCAATAGATCACCCATCAAATATTTTACGATATTTAATCGTAAAAAGTGATTCATACCCGACATAAATTTTAAATTTCTTTTGGAGCCATATATAATATAAAGGAGCTATGTATAAATACTTGTAGACTTTTAAATATTTTTATTTTTGTCAAATCATATATCCATTGGAATCAGTAAACTTTTGGTTTACTGCAAGTGATGATTATAAATCAAATGAGAATGAAGACAACTATATCGATAATCATTTCTCTTTCGAATGATTATTATGATATAATTAACCTTTATCTCGTTTGATTTTGTAAACATGATCTTTATTATTATCTCATTTAGTGTCTCAATTTGATATCCATTACGACGGATATTCAAATTTAATAAATTTTTTGAGACATGATAAAAAGTAGTGTTTTATTTATCATAAACTTTTTCTTCTACAAGGAGAAATATATATGTGGCTCTTCTGGAGTTTTGAATCACTTAACTTCTACCACTGATTGTGTTTGTCTCTCTTATTGGAATATAGTATATATAGTAGCATTTATTAATAAAACACATATCATTATCACCATAATTCTTATGGGACAAATATCATCACCATAATTTTTTGATCCCAAATGTTTAACATCCATTTCTTCTTCAGGAAGAAAAGTTAATTACTATCATAAATTAAATCAATCATCATACATCTTCAGGGCATTTAAAGAAATTTGTCATGTGAAAATGCTATTATAATTTTGATTCGTCAAATGTATTTCGGGACAATTATCTTCAAGATTCTTATTTTCTTGTCCTTATCATTATTATTCCACTTCAAGTGGTAACTTTTTCTCTTGTCATGGTAAAATACATATTTACTAAAATCATAGTCATGACAGTAACCATAACTAGTAAATTGAAATTTAGTCGCATTCATTTCTGGGAATGGACTAGAACTAGCATGCAATAAGTACAGAATATTTTTCAAATTTTCTTTTCATATTACTACTACAAGAGCATATTTGTGAAATATATAGAGAATATTATTTTCAATTAAGAAATAATTCTAAAAATAGCAGAATTGTGTACTTGTAGCCATAAGTAAATTTATCATACCAGGTTTTGAAATAATGACCATCTTCTGGTAGCCAAATCTTTTCGTTAAAGAACGATCATCTTTGAGTGGTCGAATCTTTTTTTTTAAGTATTTCAAAGGACAAGTGGATTCTCAAACATAATTAATTTTCTATAATAGCATCTCTAAAACTCAATGCATCATAATATAAGTATTTATAACAAATAATTCTAAAGATAAATGAGTAGAATTAAAAGAAAAGATATTACCTCAAAGATGTCAAACAGTATATTGTTGTGGTTAATGGTTGCTCAGCATTAAGCACTTATATTTTGCGATCATTCAAATGTTAGCCATAAGAAATTGAAATAAGTTTGTGAATCAGAGATTTACTTCAATCAGTAGACAGAAGTTGCCGAAAAAAAACACGGGCAGAATCTCGTGTTTCACTTTTACTCAAGGTAGAGGCTCCGTTTTCACCGTTTGCTCAAAAGTAGAGACTCGTGCTAATAACGTGTTATAAAACTAATAAAATGAAATACTATAATAGAAAAAAGTAGGGAAATGGAGAATGATTTTCTTATATTCCAACTAAATACAAAGTCTTCATAAAGGGTGTCAATGTACCTATATATATAGGTATTATAAGATTAAAGGTACATCAATTCTATTAAACACCCACTACTACAAGAATATAAAAAAATCTATTAAACGGTTTCTCTACTACATGAATAGATTTATGGATTGTAACTTCTATGCATAATATAGCCATAAATCATGAATTAATTCTCTTGTGAATACAAATGGACATCCATACTTTTAGTTGTTTCATAACAAAAAAACACTTATGAAACATTTGTACATATTTAAATTTTGACAATTTTATATATCTTATGTGATTATGTATAGAAAAATATTCATACCTTTGTCTCCTTTATTTATAAAACAAACAAATATCCATACTTTAATAGTTGCAAAAGGACTCATAAAGCTTGTTGTATTAAGTTTTTATCAAAACTTTGTGATTTTTTTTATCCTAAGCACAAAAGACAAAATGATACTCTCTCCTCCCCTTACTAAAAAGAAAAAAATACATACACATAAACATGGTTACATATGCAAGTGATATGAACCCGTCCGAAAGTATGAACTCGTATCCCATATAATCCCGGATCTAGATGAAAAACACAAGTTAGAATGCGGAACCTTGACCCTTCTAAAACCACAAACTACGAAACCAAGACGAATCTTGACCCACAACTTAGTATTTCAGTGAACCAAAAGTATTGGTAGAAGAATGCCACAATCAAGGTGTATACTTGATTGATAAGTTCAAGTTGAATAACTTAAGAAAAACTCTCAAATATTCAAGAAAAGCTCTCTTGGACAAGAGCAGTGAATAAAACTCATAATTTTATTATAAAATCTGACCTTCTAAACGTTTAAGAGGTTAGGTTATTTATAACCTTGCATAACTTGAAAACCTAATGTGATTTAGAATCACTTACTTGAAAACCTAATGTGATTTGGAATCACTTATTTGACTAAGAAACCAACTAAGCTTTTGGCCACTTGAAAACTAATTTTTGGGCGATTATTTTAATAATTAAATTGACAATTAAAACCCTAACTAATACTATTAATCAAACGACACAACTTGCTAAACAACTAAGCTGAGTTTCATTCATGACGACTTGGAGTAAGGTGTAGAACGTAGGGTCTTCACTTTCCAACCCTTCAATGGTCCTTAAACCATCCCTAACTCGATTTTATATTATATAAACAAGAGTTTGAAGTGATTCTCTAAGTTTTTTTGTATGAAATCTTGTAATTGGACCGCTCTGGATTTGGACAACTTGATCCTTGATCTTGCATTAGTCTTGATCCCTTTAGACCTTTCATCACTCCCCTCCTCTTGGAAATGTTTTGTCCCCAAATCAAACTCGTTGTCTGCATAAAAAGGATTCAAGTCAGTAACATTAAATGTAACGTGAACTCCTTACTTGCCTAGAAAGTCAAGTTTGTAAGCATTGTCATTAATATGATCCATCACTTGAAATGGTCTATCACCTCTTGGAAGGAGCTTAATACGCCTTTGGACTAGAAATCGTTCCTTCCTCATATGTATTCAAATCCAATCACCTGGTTCGAATACCATCTTTCGACGCCCCCTTATTTGCATTTTGAACATATTGAAGAGTTCACTTCTCAATATTAGCTTGAACTTTAGCATGCAACTCTCGCACAAAATCAGCTTTTTTTTACCATCTAGATTAACTTTCTCATGAACAGGTAAAGGAGATAAATTCAATGGTGTGAGAGGGCTAAAATCATAAACAACTTCAAAAGGTAAATATTATGTAGTAGTGTGCATAGTGTGGTTGTAGGCAAACTCAACATGTGGCAAGCAATCTTCCCAAGTTTTAATGTTCTTTTTAATGATTGCTCAAAACAAAGTAGACAAGGTTCGATTAATTATTTTGATTTGACCATCAGTTTGTGGGTGACTAGAAGTAGAAAATAGCAATTTGATACCTAGTTTACACCACAAAGTTTTTCAAAAGTAGTTAAGGAACTTAACATTCCTATTGACACAATAGTGTGGGACATTCCATGCAAGCGAATTATTGCTCTAAAGAATAAATAAGCTATATGCTTAGCATCATCAGTTTTGTGACAAGGGATAAAATGTGCCATCTTAGAAAAACGGTCAACTACAACATAAATTAAGTCATGACCTTTTTTAGTCCTAAGCAAACCAAGCACAAAATTCATAGATAAGTCAACCCAACGTTCATGTGGAATGGGTACGAGAGTGTAAAGACCATAAGGGTTTACCTTGGATTTTGCACGATGACAAGTGACACACCTTCTTATATGTCATTCTACATCCCTTTTCATTTGTTGCCAAAAGAAATGCTCTTAGAGAACTGATAATGTCTTAACAATGCAAAAATGGCCCATAAGTCCTCCTTCATGTGCCTTACGAACCAATAGTGTACGCATTAATCTCGTCAAAATGCACAGCTTATCCTTATAATACAAGAACCCCTGTGATATGAAATAATACTCATGACTGTGTTGTGGCAAAAAAGTGAAAATCTCACCAAAATCTGGGTCAGTGGCATAAAGATCCTTAATGAATTCAAAGTCTAATAACTTAGCATCTACTGTAGTGATAAGTGTGTATCTTCTAGAAAAAGTATCAGTTACTACATTAGTCTTACCTGTTTTGTACTTAATCACGAATGTAAAGCTATCAATGAAGGTTATCTACCTCGCATGTCGCTTGCTCAACTGAGTTTGGGACTTGATGTATTTGAGCGATTCATTATTAGTATGCAAAATGAACTCTCGAGGCCAAAGGTAGTATTGCCATGTTTGGAGAGTTCAAGCTAAAGCTATCAACTCTTTATTATAGATTGAGTAGTTCAATGAACCTTCGTTTAGCTTTTCATTAAAATAAGTAACTGGATGACCTTCTTCGAGTAGAACAGCCCCAATGCCTATACCAGAAGTATCACACTCAACTTCAAAAGCTTTATCAAAGTTAGGTAAACTTAGAATAGATGTACATGTGAGCTTGTGTTTAAATAATTGGAAAGACTTAACTTGTTCATCTCCCTAATGAAATGACACATTTTTGTTGACTATTGATGTAAGTGGTGCAACAATTGTGCTAAAATCCTTGACGAAGCATCGGTAGAAGCTTGTCAAACCATGAAAACTTCTTATCTCACTTACATTAGTAGGTGTTAGCCATTCACTTCTACCCTTCACTTTTGCTTGATCAACTTGTATATCCTGTTCACTCACAACATAGTCTAAAAATACAAGTTGATTAGTGCAGAAAGTGCACTTCTTAAGGTTGGCGTAGAGTCTTTCCTTTCGAAATACATCCAAAATAGATTGCAAGTGTATCACATGTTCATCTAAACTCTTGATATAAATTAAGATATCATCAAAGTAAACCACTACAAATTTACCAACGAAGGGATGCAAAACATAGTTCATTAGCCTCATAAAAATATTAGGTGCATTAGTTAAGCCACAAGGCATGACCAATGACTCATACAGTCCATGTTTGGTTTTAAAAATAGTTTTCTAGTCATCCCCTTCTTTCATGCGAATTTGGTGGTAACCACTTTTCAAATCAATCCTAGTGAAAATGATAGCACCATCTAATTCATTAAGCATGTCATCTAATCGAGATATGAGATGGCGAACTTTACCTTTATGGCGTTAATTGCTCTACAATCAGTGCACATTCTCCATCCTCCATCTTTCTTAGGCACTAGTAGGACAGATACTGCACAAGAACTTAGACTCTCACGAATTCATCCTTTGCCAAGTAGCTCCTCTATTTGCCTTTGTTGCTCCTTGATTTCCTCAGTGCTAGTCCTATATAGCGCCTTATTTGGCAATGAAACTCCAGGAATGAAATCAATTTAATGTTCAATTCCCATTAAAGGTGGCAAACCATTAGGTTTATCTTCACGAAACATATCTTGATACTCCTGCAAAAGGTTAGTGATAACTCTAGGCAAGGAAACATCAAGTTTATTAGTGAGTAAAATTTCTTTACAAATTAAGATAAGCAAAATCTAGTTAGAATGTAAAGCTTGTCTCACATCTTTAACCCTAACAAGCATGCTGGTTTTCCTTTCTTTCTTTAATTCAATGGATGAACTAGTGTCCTTATTTTCCCTTGGGTTAGTCACGGCCACTACCCTATCTTTCCCTTTTGAGTTTTTCCTTTTATTAGTAGCACACATGCCATACTTTTTTTGTAAGCTAACTTGATCCTCATGCATTTGTTGAGGTGTAAGAAGTGCAAGTGTGATCTTTTTACCACTATATAAGAAAGAGTATTTATTTAAAAACCCAGCAAAAGTGACTCTTCGATGAAATTGCCAAGGACGACCCAAAATAATATATGCAGCTTGCATTGGTACCACATCACACATAACATCATCCTCATATCGCCCAATGTGAAAAATAACTAAAACTTGCTTATGAACACATACCTCACTGCTGTTATTCAATCATTGAAACTTGTAGGGTCGAGGGTATTCACTAGTTAGTAAGTTTAGTCTCTCTACCATTAATGCACTAGCAACATTAATGCAGCTCCTTGGATCAATCACCAAGCTGCAAAATTTTGTTGTTCACATGGCACCTTGAGTAAAAGATGTTGTCACATTGAAATTCATCTTTACTAGTTTGAGAAGGTAGTGCTCGCCTTGCTACTAAACCAACTTTATCACTGGTTGGTATCTCCTCAATCTCATTATCTTCCCCAATCAATGGAGGCATGTCATTGTACTCTTCTTCCTTATCGTCAGTGATGATTTCTCCATTTGGCAATATGAGCATAGTTCTTTGATTTGGACATTGATTTGCAATGTGTCCAACTCTTTGACACCGCCAACACTTAGTGTCACGATTTCTAGCTTTTGAAGCTTCCATTGCTGATTTCGAATCTCCCCTAGATTCGGTCTTAGAAGCACTTGGTCGAGAGGTTGAGGAAACTTCTTGTTTTGGCTTCGAATTGGCCGTGGAGCTTGCGATCTTATCTTCCCTCCTTGGCTGGAAATTTCGTTGATTTGGAGTGAAATTGGAGGTGTAATTTCTAGTTGTGCCCCTCCTCCTAAGCCTTCGCTCAGTCTTAATTACTTTCTTCACCATGTCTTCCAACTCAACATAATATTGCAATTCAACTTGGTTAGTAATTTCCGCCCTCAAACCATTGAGAAAGTGGTCCATTGTAGCTTCCCTATCCTCTCGAATCTTGGCTCTAAGCATAGAGATTTCCATGTCTTTGTAGTAGTCTTCAACTGAGCGCTTGTCTTGTGATAAGGTTTGAAGCTTTTGGTGCAAGTCTCTATAGTAGTGACTTGGTACAAATCGCTTCTTCATGGGGCGTTTGAGCTCAGTCCAAGTGGTTATAGATGATTCACCACATCTCCTTCTACTTGTAACCACTTGATCCCACCAAACTATAGCATAGTCGGTGAATTCTATTATAGCTAGCCTCAACTTTTGCTCATCTGTGTAGTTGTTACAATAAAAAACAAGTTCCACTCATCTCTCCTACCTACTCAAGATACGCGTTTGGATCTGATTTTCCTTGAAATGGTAAAATTTTTATTTTAATTCCGTTGATTGCATCACCAATAGATTTGGTGTTCCTTCTTGGCTTCCTTGGTTCAAGTCCCTCAAGCTCCGTGTCCGCATTTGAATCACTACATTCATTTACGGATTGTTTCTTTCTTGATTTCTTAGAGGAATTCATAGATGAATCCAAGTGATCAATCCTCTCATGGATGGATTCAAACCTTTGGTCGAACCTCCTTTGTATTTTGGTCCACACAGCATCTATTTTAAGGGCTAAATGAGCAATGGAAAGTTCATTCTCATTAGTCATGGTTTAAATCTGTAAAACTCAACAAATGTTAGTAGAAAATGCCCCATTCACTCCCTTACATGTTTCTCTCACCCTCGTGTATCACTCAAGTGTTTAAAACATTCTAATGTTCTCACCAATCACTTCTCAAGTCACTTGATTGTTTCTTTTGAAGAAATCAGAATTTTCTCAAAAAAATTGAATCAAACTCTCACCAAGTTTACACAAGATGGTGGCGTTTTGAGGCGGAGATTTTTAAAGTTAAATGGATTGATAAGGACTCAAAATACATGAATTATAAGTTAGAAAAACAGCAGGTTGCTGCCCTTAAGGATTGCTCCAAGATTAGGAAGGTATTGACTTGACTCTTGACCCAAATTTGGAAACTAATAACTAAGTGCAAACCAAGACTGATTGAACTTGTTTGTGGAACCTTTAGACATGAAATAGAGCCCGAAAAACTCAGAAAAAAGGCATGAATTGCAGCGAGACAGATTGCACAACTTCGACTCAAACAAGGGGAAAATAGCAGAAATTTCGAAACCCTAGATAGAACTCTACCCGAATTGCACTTGACTGGAGTTTGAAAGTTCTAAACAAAGTTTCTTGGGTTGTTTTTGGGAAGGTTAGCTGTTGATTTTCTGGTTCCTCACATGTGCAAAGGTTAGCAATCCGAATTTGGGCAACTTGCATGCAACTAGGATTTGTTTTGCAAACCCAACTCAACTTAGTTTCCCAATTCAAGTTTGCTTCCTTTTCTTGTGAATCCAATTCTAGTTTTTCTTTCTTTTCTTTTCTTTTTTTCAACGCAACCAGATTTCTTTTCTTTCTTTAAATTCGGATTACACTCAAGAAACAAGACTTTGATTTAGGGTTTTGCACAAGATCAGCCCCAATCTTCAAGAAACAAGAACTAGGGTTTGGTCAAGTTCAAGATATGGTCAACTTGACTTCAAGAATTCAAGAACCTTAGATTATCAACCCCATACTTCAAGATTCACCCAAGAATTTCCAGAAATTCAAGATATTATCAAGAACTTCCAAGAAACGAAGGGAATCAGCCACGGTATGCAAGAAACACAAGAATCAACTTGACCCAACTAGAAACCCTAGGCTTGAAGCTTCGGGTCTTCAAGAACAAGAACAATCAACCTCGATTTAGACACCAAAACACAAGGACAGCCATGAATTCAACAAGAAATTAATGGTTAGATTTTTTTTTGTGACTCTCAACAATTTCAAGACTTAAGAACAAGATCAAGAAACACAACGCAACCAAGAATCAATCACGAACAGCTAGCAACAAGACGCAAACAACAAGGAAAAAGAAGAAACCCTAGCGACTCTAAGAAAATACGACACGACCAAATTTTAACACAAGGAAAACTTACTTGACACAACAAGATATATTTGAATTTGTCAATTAGCTCTGATTACCAACTGATACGAATTTGCCCGAAGGTATGAGCTTATATCCCATGTAGTTCTGGATCTAGACGAAGAACACAAGTTGGAATGCGAAACCTTGACCCTTCCAAAACCACAAGCCACGAACCAAGACGAATCTCAACCCACAATTTAGCATTTTAGTGAACCAAGAGTATTGGTAGAAGAATGCCACAATCAATGTGTATACTTGATTGACAAGTTCAAATTGAATAACTTAAGAAAAACTCTCAAATATTCAAGAAAAGCTCTCTTGGACAAGAGAAGTGAATAAAACTCACAATTTTATTGTAAAATCTTATCTTCTAAATGATTAAGAGGTTAGGCTATTTATAGCTTTACATGACTTAGAAACCTAATGTGATTTAGAATCACTTACTTGAAAATCTAATGTGATTTGGAATCACTTATTTGAGTAAGAAACCAACTAAATTTTTGGCCACTTGAAGACTAATTTTTGGCCAATTATTTTAATAATTAAATTGACAATTAAAACCTTAACTAGTGCTACTAATCAAACGACACAACTTGCTACACAACTAAACTGAGCTTCATTCGTGATGACTTGGAGCAAGGTGTAGAGCGTAGGGTCTTCACTTTCCAGCCCTTCAATGGCCTATAAATCATCCCCAACTCGATCTTGAATTGTATAAACAAGAGTTTGAAGTGATTATCTAAGATTCTTCGCATGAGCTCTTGTAATTGGACCACTCGGGATTTGGACAACTTGATCACTTGATTTTGCATCATCCTTGACCCCTTTAGACCTTTCATCAGCAATACTAATAAAACATCCAAACCGCCTGTAACTTGCATCTTTTTTTCTTTCAATTTACATATACATAGGGTGTGTCTTTTTTCTATACCACACAAAAGTTTTGTGTTCACTGAAACATCGATAAAGATTTTGTTTGCTAGTCCTCTTTTGTTGAGCTATTAGCTCTGTAACTTAGTTTGCAATCATATATGTATTTAAATATTTAAGCCTTATGTTAATTGCCTAACATGTGCTTATGTTATTAAATTGGATATTTGAAAATTGCACTAACAATTGTAAAACTTATTATAGATATTAGAGCTGCAATCTATTTTATGATGTCAAATTTGTGAATTTAAAGCTTTACATATCTTTGACATGTTGATGCCTTGTGTCATGGTGATTAAATTATTAAGGGAGAGACAATTCTATGTCTTAGATTCAAGGTGTGACAAGATATACTTTAGCCTTTCTTTAATTTGGATAGCAACTAATTTAACTTGTTATAGTCGCATAATAGGACACTTTCTTAGGTTACTTGTGAAAGACATTACCAAATTAGTTGTTACAGGCAATCAGGAAATCTTTAATAAGCTTCTTATTTATAAGAAATATTGCAAATCTTTTAAATGCTTGTCTTCCAAAGAAAGCAACCCTTCTGTAGACTTTTATCAAATAAAACTTTATCAATAAGGTTTTCACCGAATTATGAGCAATCATTAGAAGTCTATTTTACTTAATTTTATCTCGTAGGATAGTCCACAGGATAATCTCTGATAAATTCTGTGAGAACCCTGAAAATGGATATATAAGCTAGTGCATATTTCATTTGCATTTCTTTTATTCTTTAATAATTTCCAGCATTACTTTTACCTGTTCGCAATTAAGTACGTAAAAATAGGTTTATGTGAAAAATAATATAATTTTCCTAAGTTGTGAAATTTCTTGGTTTGATTAGACTAAATTAAAATCTTTAGGGTTAGATTAATTTTTGCCTTAACATAAAAACTTAGAATACTTAAATTCCTTTATGCTAAATTAATGATACTCGAGTCGATAGACTTACTATTCTTAAATAAATTATTTAAATTCCTATGTTTAATTCCAATTAGTTGCTAATGTTAAATGTTAATAAGAATTTCCGCGTTAAGATGAAAACCAATGAATTTTAGATGAATATGATTCTAATATACTAAACATACTTAAGGCGTGAAAATTCGATAAATATATCCTTATCTTTCTTTGTTTTCACAATAAGTGCGTAAAAAATAATTTTTATGTGCAAATTGACATCCTTGGATTTGATTATTATTTCACTTGACTTTATATTATTAAATCGATAAATTTCGAATTAGACTAACTCTATTTCTTGAGAAATAATAATTGGAAATTATAATAACTAATTTAATCGCTAAATAATATAAGAATTACTAGGAACCTTAATATTCCAGTTTAATTGATAATTATTCGATAAAAATAGTTTAGGTATATTAGGATATAATTAGGCGTTTGAATCACGCTTGGGGATAATTTTTAGAATTAAGTTGGAATTGAGAAATTAAGTTGAGGTTAGGGAGCAAAGTGAAAAGACCAAAACGCCCTTACATTTCCATGCAAACCAAACGAAACTTCTGACCACAAGTCTAATCACCGCAGCTATTACCAATTCGATACACAACCAATTCTTATACGCAATCCTTTCTCGTAAACCATGGCACCACAATACCATTTGCTCTATTTCACATTTCATATCACAAACACAAACCGCAATTCCAATTCCTTCTCTGCACAAACAAAACCGCAAACCATTTCTTTCTTAATACCAAGATACCGCCTTCACAAATCTCATTTCCTTCTCTGCACAACTCCACCGAAACCACTGCAATTCCTCTCCTCAACCACATCTCACCTCTTCCTCTGCCTTAGACCGAGAGCATCCGAGAGAGAGGGCTACCTGGTGAACTGCATCCGAGAGCAAGGGAGGAGGGAACGTGAGCTGCCAGAATTTTTTTTGGTTCTGCCGTGAGCTGGAGTGAAACCAGGGAGAAGATTTTCAGTGAAGCTTCACCATTCTGCACCTTCATCTCCACCAACTCCAACCAACCGAACTCAAATCCACCAGCTGCAACCAATTCCAGCCGCAACTTAGGAACCAGGACCAACCGACTGCACTTGAAGCCGAGAGCAAGGGAAGAAATTTCTGGAAATTTTCGTGTGTAAGCCTAGCTGATATCTGAGGTAATTTCTGGACTAATTAGGTTGAATTCTAGTAGAGGAAGCTATATCTGAGCTTGCATGTAAGGATTGTGCAGACGGATGTTGAAATCAAACCATTAGAAAAATTTCTGTTCGGTTAAAATGTAGCTGCCGAGAAACTGAAGTGATATTGCAACTCCATTTTTGTTTTCCGTGACAATCTGAACACCTAAGTGTCATTAGCTGAGTGAAAACTTGAAGATTAAGACCCTGCATGTTGATTTGTGCATTCGGATGATGTGGTTAAAGCAGAGAAAAATTTCTGTTTTGGTTAAAAATTTCTGCCGAGGAGCTGGCTTGAAATTGTAGTTTTATTTCTGACTTCCTGCGACAATCTGAGTTTGATTAGGTGTTTAACTAATCAAAAACAAGAAGTTTAAGTTATCTAAGAACTTGTATGTGGATGATAGGCAGCCGGATGGGAGTTTTAAGAAAAGAAGTTCGGTCATGTGCATGTTTTGGAGCTGCCGAGAGCTTAGCTTGTTTATTGCAGCCTGATTTGGTTCAATTTTATTGTTTGAGCTTACAACCATAATTATATAATTAATCACAAGTTAATTAGGCTCTGCATGCGGCTAATTAGTTAGTTTAAACCAGAAAAGAAAAGAAAAAAAAAATGAAATCAAAGTGTAATCTGCCAAGCATGTTCATCCGAGTCAAGCAGGAAAATTTTAGAAAATTTTGATGTTGATGGTTGTTGTTTGAACTCGATTTCTGAACTGGAAATGTTTATTTTCTAAGCTAAGTAATTGCATGAGGGAGTTGAGAGTTTAAAAGCATGTTTTAACCCAGAAAATAAAATGAAAACAGAACATCTCTTCATGCATATTCATCCGTGGATGATGGACAAAATTTCTGGATTTTTCTGGATAATTTTAGTTGCTGAATGAATCTAGTTTTGAAGTGGAAATTTTTACTAGCTAGCTAAGTGTTAAATGCTGAATTTGAGTACCTAACACCATGTTTAAACCAAGGGAAAATTTAATCTAAAGTATATTAGTTGCTGGAAAACTTTGGAAGCCGCAAGTTGGAACCAGAGATTTCAGTTTGTTTTGGAAGTTTAATTGGTTTCTGGAAATTTATTTTATTTTTCCTTGGAATATAATGGTTTCGAAATACAGAGGAGTTGTAAGTATTAAGTTGTGTAAGTTGTTTAGCAATGAAATATTTGATAAATTGAAGATGGAACCAGAAAATGTTGGTTTATACATGCTGGAATTTCTTTTGTGGTAGCCGAGGGGTGAGTTGGAATCTTAGCTTGGCTTTTAAATTTTTTTTCCTTGAAACATGATGGATGGAAATGCCTGGAATATGTTGTTTTGGAGTTTTATAAGAAATGTATGAATGTCCTGTTTTTTCGTGAAACTGAAATTGGGTTTGGATCGAACTTTTAGCTTACTTGTGGTTTAAATTCTTAATTGAATTGTGGTTGGAAGTAATTGGTGTTGTCAAGGGCTAATGATTGATGAAGCCCTTGGCCATTTGAATGATTTTATAAGTATTACTGGGTGATGAAATTTAATTGCTAGAATTTCTTGGAGGCCTTGCTGTTATTTTTATTTGTTTAAGCTGAGCTTGCTGAAACCAAGTGCTAATGATTGATGAAGCCTTGGTCATTCATTTTATTTTTATCAGAAATGCATTTGTTGAAATCTAGGGCTAATGATTGACGAAACCCTAGTGATTTGCTATGTGATTTTGCTATATTTGATCCATAATATGATTTCAAAACGGAAGCAGAGCTGTGAAAGTCGTTTCTACCTTGCGAACTCGAGTAACTGTGATCAAATTAATCAAAAATATTTTCCAACTAGTATTAAATTATAAAAATTCAATATCTAGTGTTTTGCCTAAAACTTTCCAACCCGATAATTTCCTTTAGCTCAAACTAGCCTTATTACCTTTGGAAAATGATTTTCCTAGTTTCTAAAACTCTAGCCTTGTTTTACTCCTTTTCTTTTCTCTAAGAATTGTCCTTGGCTAGTTAACTATAGGAAAAGGGCCAAAATACGAGTTTTAATAATTTTAGTTAAAAGCATAGGAACTTGCTCGGCAAGAAACCTTATTTTTAGGTAAAATAGTTTTAGTAATAATTTTTGCAAAAACCATAGCTTTAAAGAAATGTTCAAAGTAACTTCCTAACGTGGATATTAAGAGGTTTGTCGACTTATTTCGAGAAAATAATACTAGTTACCCTTTTATAAGGAAAAGTATCTTAAGGAAATCTATAAGAAACATTTCTTCTACTTTTGTCAAGTTTTAACCTAAGGGACTCGTGATTCTTCTAAGGAAAAGTAGATTAGTAGTAGATTAGATATACCTCGATGTCTATAAGCTTAAAAACTGAGTAGAAACTTATAGTTTCAAATTTTGGTTTTTAGGATATTGCGAGGACGCGGAATTCGATTTCCAACTTGATATCTGAACTCCACTCTTGGTGAGTGTCCCTGCCTGTTCTATGCTTACCTGTTTAAAGTACTTTCTTGACTCGATATGTGATAATTTGCAAAACTGGTTTTTGATCCATCGAAGTGAGCTGTGTGTACTTTATCGCACTAGCCGTTCGAGTGGTGACTTGTGCAAAAACATTTTTCTCCTGAATCCTTGATTCTAAATGTAGTTGCGTCGTTGGGTGAATCCCTCGACTTCTGAATCCAACTACCATGAATCTAAATGTAGTTACGTCGTTGGGTGAATCCCTCGACGCATGAATCTAACTACAATAATGTCGTTGGGTGAATCCCTCGACCAATCATCTACGGGTATATCTCGAGTATACTGCGTCCTTAGTCGGCGAGCGGGCCCGGGACAGGGGTATGAACGGTGACGGGTTAGGATTAAAATGAGTGGATCTACATGGATTATAAGTAGTGAGAGTTGACGGAGGGTCAACTACGATAAATGGTGATCAAGCGAGGAAAATGGCTCCTGAGAGCCCATGTATCCTACCTTGTGCTGTTATCCGCTTTCCTAACTGTTTAAATTTGCTATGTCATTAACCGCTGTTTGTTATTACGTGATTGCATATTTTGGGGCACCACTGAGCTTTAGCTCACCCCACGTTTATTGTTTTCCTTAACAGGTTCTGGAAACTGAAAGCTGGATGCTTACTTATGTTTTCCTTTTTGGATTGTATTTGAATACTATGACTTATTTTGTGGGCTGTAATGCGTTATTTGGGGATAATGTCCTTTTCTTTTGGATTGCCACTTGAAGCTGGAAAATGTGTAAACCCTAATTCGATTGCTTGGCTTGTAAGTTTGTATTATGGATTTATGTGTTTATCTATCCGGTTTGGTACGACTTTATACTTTGGTACATAGCACGTGGGACGTTTAAGAGCCTCGACTGGCTAATTTATCACTGCTATCTCTGAAGTTAATGTGGATTTAAGAAAGATCTTATTCGGAGAAAATTGTTTTGTAATAGATTAGGATATTCTTCGAAAGGATTTGGGTTAGAATGCTTGCGTGAGTCCTGGCGAGAGTTGGGCAGACGGCCCGCCAACCCTTTGGTTCGCCTCAGGGGGAAGTGGGGTCGCCACAAATTCTACCTGCTCAGTGATTTTTAAGCATGAAATGATGAAGGCCTTTGACAGAATTTTATTTTAATTTTCTTTTCTTCTACTCAAAATTCTATGATTGTATTTTTGAACTTTTGACTAAACTATGTTATTATTCTTGTCCTCTTTCCCCCAATGTTTTTAACTAAACTAAAATTCAAATTTTTAAATTTTTAATGGTTATATATTGTTTGTCTTCTCTCGATACAACTATTCTATAACAACCAACTTATTAGGGAAACAAATGAGAGAGAGAGAGAGAGAGGTTATCAAAGAGATCCAATATATAAGTCAGAAATTCAATTTTGGCCCAAAAATTTAAGTTGTTAGGTCTTAGATCTTTACTTGTATATTAAGTGTTCTTTTCTTATTTCTCGAACTAATGTGGAACACAATTATCTACTTATAAACCTAATAATTTCTGCCTTTATAACTAGTCCCTCACATTGAACCAAATTTTACTCATTGAATACTCAAGAATATGCGTTTTCAAAAATCATATGCAATGACACACCTATAAAAAGTTTTTAATTTGATTGATCAAGTAGGGAGAACCCTAACCTTTCTAAATTTCACTCTTTTGCGTATTCTTCCCATCCCTTAGAGCGCTTCTTCCAATCCCCACTTGGGCCATTCAAGGTTAAAAAAGCAAAGGCTTACTAGCGTTGTTGAAAGAAAATATTTAAGTGTTTAATTGGAATATTGATACCAATTCTCTCTTCTTTTTAGACCGCTAGCTTATACTCAGTGTCACCTTGTTAGCTGATATGTCGTTAAATTTATTTTCGAACTATCTCTCGTAGAAAAGCACTGCTTGCTAGATCGGATTGAAAGTGATCTACTAATAAACATGTTTTGCTTGTGTATTTGCAATAGTCATTGCTTCTGACTATGTTGATGAAATGGGACTAGGAAGACAACCCACCATTAGAGCTTACTTTTCCTCTAAGACATAAATCAGATTTGAGCCTTTAGACTTTTCATCTCATCTTGTCAAAGGCTAGTGCAAATTGAAATCAAGATCAAGATTTAGTCAGCTTATAAAGAGATTGCGTTGGAAAATCAACCTCATTCTCAGGCTAATCCCCCGGAGAATGCTTCCCAGAAGAATAGACCTTTCCTGGTGGACTTTCTAGAAAATTAGAATCGGGCGGCGAGTCAGCTTTATTTATCTTTAATACACTGGGTGCATTTGGACAGTGTATTAATTAGAATATTATTTGAGATATTCAAAGTTGACTTTTGTGAATAATGAAAGTTCCAAATAAGCATTTGGCCAGTGAATAATTACTTTAAATAATTATTTAGACAGCCAAAACATTTATTTATCCTTTTTCCACCAAAAGATATCCTTTTGTAAGTGGTTCACTACAATTAGGCTATAAATGCTCAACATTAGCTTTCCTGTTTACAATGTACCACTTCGATTTCGATCAATTTTAGTTCGATCCACTGTGGCATTAGTTCCTTAAATAGTGATGATAATGTCCATATTTTGGGTGTTGTCTTCTAGTGCCTGTATCACCCTCAGGCTGCATACATTTCATCAGTCATTGTATCCCGTGCTACCTTTCACGTCTTAACCTATGCTCTCGAGCTGCATGTTTCGGGTGTTGTCATTTAATGCCTACGTTAGCTCGAATTACATATATTTCATTTTTAATTATATCCCGTGCTGCATACGTACCCTTTCTCCAGGTTCGAGTTGTACCTCGAAATGTGGATTCTCATTCTCGAACAATCAAAAGTGGGCATTTTTGAAGTATGTCATTCTCATTCTCAAAAAATTATGTAACGTACAGCATGCAATTACCACACTAATTTGAGTACTCATATAGAAATTCAGCACTGGGCCCATGAGGCTTTTGAACCTTGCCTTTAATATTTTGAATGTCTGCTCTATAACATTTTGAAATTGGGAACGTTGAGTGTTAAACAACCATTTGATTGGGTCTGGTATACATAAATTCTTACATGGTGGTAAGAAGTTGGAGTGTTCCTATACGCTGCAACGACTAAGTAATACTTACCTATATTTCCAAAATAGTCTAGGAAATGTCAGCACAAAATTGGTAGTTAAACAATATTGCGTGCGTGGGTGCCAAATATTAAAGTCACTACTTATTACCTGAAGGAGAAATCAGAAAATCTGACGGCCACATTAACGTAGATTTTAGAACGCCGGCATCGTGCGTGCTACCTTTCCATCCAGTGTACACATAGTTGAAGCGCATGTCAAAATCATACACTATTAGGACATTGTGCAAATGAGTCCCGTGTCGATTGGTATACATCATTTGCTTTCCACTAGGCGGGCATGTCAGAATATGTGTGCCATCCAAAACCCTAACGACACCTTGCCATTATTGGGTCAATTGAATAATTCATTTTGGAGATGATTGTGCCTCTCTTTTGACGATGCAACTATTATGCAATTAAGCCAAAGCTAGCAACTACACAAATGTACCAATTTATGTCAAGAAAAATTAATATAAAGTCATGATAACTTTTCCTTAAACCATGGATAGAAACGTCTTGAGTTCGCTAGTTTTGGGTGAACATTATCATGGCCATATGACCTTATAATTGTGGAGGCAAATCTGTATAGGCCAACTAGTACTCTATGCACGTTTTTGTTGATTGTCTTCATTGGCCAGTTGAAACGTTCTTTAGCTAGTACACGCTGAGTATGGCAATGACTGACCATAACTAATGTCATTGTCAAGACTTCCTAGATTTCAACCCTTTACTGATAGGACCTAAATACATAACCATTTTGCACAAGTATTTCACATAATCGAAGGAAATTGTCAATCATTATACGCATGTTTTCCATTATTCGTCGGTGATGTCCATTGATCAACTCTTCCACCTATTCACGTCCACATAAAGTGACGTCATGGTGAGGTATTTTATCCCTTGTCAGGTCACAATGCATATCATTAATGCTGCTGTCAAGGCTAACATGGTTTTATCCTGTTCACCTTCTATAGATATGGAGTAGCTTCGTCCTGTACATTTTCTGTAGATATGGAGTGGTTTCATCCTCTTGCTGTACTCCTATTGTTCCCTACCATAATCCTATTGCATAGAGGCAAGCAATAATAAGTTAAGCAGTATGAACAGATTGAAAGAAGTATTTGAACAGGGTGTACGACTACGTTTACCTACAAATTTAGTAGTGCACAGACGTTTGGATGGTAGAAAACTATAAGCAGGGAGATGAGAGCATGAGTAAGAGTTCTGTGTCAATTGAATTCCTTCAAGCATAACATATTATATAGGAATTGTTGTGCTGCCACCAATTAATGTATGACAGAGTTTCACATGGCTCTTTACATTCTGTGTTCCCAATTTCTATTAAAACTGACATGTAACATGTA
Source organism: Coffea eugenioides (assembly GCF_003713205.1). NCBI lineage: Eukaryota > Viridiplantae > Streptophyta > Magnoliopsida > Gentianales > Rubiaceae > Coffea > Coffea eugenioides. The sequence continues at coordinate 26,879,428 of NC_040045.1, read as the reverse complement.
AAAGACTAGTTTTTATTTGAATGACTACTCATTTGCTTTCAAAATTTGGATGATAACAGTTAGACGAGTTTCTATATATAATTATGTGCTCTAAGATTGGATCATATAAGGATTCAAATAAAAGATGTAGCAAAGATACTCTCTCATGTTGATCCTAAAAATATTATTTCATAGCTTTTTTTATTTTTTAAAAATAAATTTTCACTTGTTTTAACAATTAGGCTGGTATTCCTTTGTAGCATATGACAGTAGTGTGCTTTGGACTTACATCTTCATCGTTTCAATAATTCATATTAGCATGCTTGTCAGCTTTCAATTATTTTTCACTGCGTGCGCTCTATCTTTTTCAGTAGTCTAAACAAGGCTAATAGCCCCTGTACATGCACATGACAAGCATATTTTTAGGACCTGTCTGCCATTATAGTTTGCTGATAGATCACTCACATTTCAGAGTGGAAAATGGATAAGAAAGCAAACAAATATTTGTGCCAGCAAGCATAGGAAAAAACAAGACAAGCACTTGTTCAACTTAAATATATACATAATAATTTAGAAAAACAAACTTCTTAGCCTCGCAAATGGGGTCCTTGCGTGAACCGTACTATACTAATACTTCACAAATTAAAAAATTAGAATGTACATACAATAGATTTCAATTTTTTTCAGTCAATCTAAAGAATAGCGGTCGTTTTCGGACCTGAGTATGAGTAGTAGTAGGAAAATGGTCAACGCCATATTCCCTTAAAGCACAACTATAGTCCATTATGAAAAAACATAAGCATAACAACTGAATAGACACATTAAATCATGCACAGGCCACTCCCAATTCAACTAGCAAGTAAAACTATCAATTTTCAACTGCAAATTTTCAACTTAGTAGGGAATTATTACTACGTTAAATCTTTCTTTCTCATATGCCTTGCGACACATGCATACCGTCCAGTATCATCATACCGGATAAAGAGAATGCATTAGCCTAATTTCATATCTTCGACAAGGTACGAGTCTATTTCCACCTTCAATCAACGAGGACATCCATGTTGGAAACAATGTCTTGACTGTAGACACCAAATTTTTAAATAATTTGTATGTTGCATCTAATTCATGATTTTGTTTTAGATTATCTGCATTTTAGTTGTTACCTTTTTATTTGTCTTTTATTTGCTAATTATTTGTCATATTAATTTTGTTCACGTTTTAGTCTTAGTTTTAGTTTTAAGTTTTAACGTAAAATTTGTGAAAAAGAAAAAAATGAAAGAAAAGAGGAAATTGATGAAAAATGGAAAATTGTGCTTTTGTGGATTCTAGTTTATTTAGATTTAGTTTCTATCCAATGTTAATTAAATTTTTTTGTTGTTTTTGTTGTTTGTTATCTATTTTTAATTAATTTCAAAAAAAAATCAAAAAAAAAATCAAAAAAATCAAAAAAATCACAATTCTATTTCTGCCGAATCCATTTCCACTTCACATTCTAGTATTTTCTATCCTTAGTGCCGGTTTATTTCTCCACTATCACACACCATTATATCAACTACTAATCACCACAACACTTCGGATACAATTGCTCATTACACATTTCCATTTCTGCCGAAGTGCAATCTTTTTCCTCTACACATATACTCAACCTCCACTACCGCGAATGACTTCATTATTCCAGCCTCTACCACAACTACTCGACACCATTTTTCCTCACCTCGTGATCATCGACCGAGAGTGAAGAAAAAAAGCTTGAGCTGCACCATATAGCCGAGAGTGAGGGAGGAAGTTGAGATCTGCAAATTCCAATTCTGGTGCTGTCCGCGAACTGCATCACACTTTGTCCCTGTCCTGTCCGTAAGCTGAGGGAGAAACCAAAGAACCATCTCCACCGACAACCACAGCCACACCAACCCAAAACAGAAAACCTGTCGCGTGCTTGTGAGCCGAGAGGAGGAAAACATTTTCCAGATTTTCGTGTGAAAGCTTGACTAGTTGTGAGGTAATTTATGGATCATTTTTAGGATAAATCTGAGGTAATTTGAGTTATCTAGTAATATGCATGTGATGTTAGAGCAGTCGGATGTTGAATTGAATCATTAGAAAATTCTGTTTTGAATATTGAGGTACCATCCGAAAGCTGAGATGATAATGCACTCTATTTCTGAATTCCTGTGATGACTTGAGCACTTAAGTGGATTTAGCCAAATGAAAATGTGATGATTTCCACCATGCATGTTGATTTGTACCTTCGGATGGCATAGTGAAAGCCTGCAGAAATTCTGGTTAGATATAAAGCTCCTGCCGTGAGCTTGATGCACTTGTTTTATTTTGGCTGCTGAATGGGTCTGGATTTGGACAACCTGAGCATGAAAGATGTTTATCTAACTGGATTTTGGATGATTATCAGGATTAGAGTCTTGCATGTGTTAAATTTCGCAATCAAATGGTGAAAACAAAGCTGTGGAAAATTCTGTCTTGGCTAGAAAATTTTGCCGTGAGCTTGCTTGGAGTAGTGCAGCTTAAATTGGTTTTGATTTTTGTAATTTGGGCTTATAATCATAAATATGCAGCTAATAATGAGTACTTAGGCCCTGCATGTAGCCAATCAGTTTGATAAAACAGAGGAATAAAAATTCAAAAGTGCAATCTGCCTTAAGGCAAGATCATCCGGACCAAACAGAAAAATTTCTGGAAATTTTGATGGTTATGGATATTATTTGAACTTGATTTCTGAGCTGGAAATATTCATATGCTAGCTTGATACGTGCATAAGGAATTTAAGAGTTTATAAGCATGTCCAAACCAGAAAATGAAATGAAAATAGAAAGCTCTTAACACAATGATTCAACCGAGGTAAATTCGGATTTAAGACCAACCAAGTGCTGGAAAATTTATGTGATTTGCCGAGGGAGTGAAACTAGAATTTGCAGTTGTTGTTGGGTTTTTTTTTTTCTCTGGAAAATAATGCTTGGAAATGCACGAAAAATTCCTTTTTTCCTCGCTTTTGGACAACTTAAATGTGTGGTTTCAATTCTGCAACAAGAGCATGCGTTTCATTTAATCGATAGTTTGAAGCTTTGGTATTTGCTATGGTGAAAGGGATAGAAAATCATGACAGAGAATGGCAGCAAATGAAACATTTCAGAAGCTGAAGTTTCTTGCCATTGCACGCATGCTTTCCAGATTTTTTTTTATGATATTTGGCTGAGTTTTGCTTGTTTGGATTGGGGTGTTTATGTGGTTAGTTCCTTAGCCTAAAACTGTGATGTTGGGAACGAAATGCAGCTGGTTTCTTTCTCAAATTAATTGCGGAAGCCTGTGCATAAAAGCTGCTGCAATGAGCTCAAAGCTCTTGGTCCTGTTGCAGCAGTATGCGCAAATATCTTTTCTTTTCCTTAGATGGCCGAAGCTTTGGCTTTGTTTCAAACGTTTGATTTGATTTGTAGCTTGACTGAAATGTCCTGTGCATGATTGGTAGTTTGGTACCGAAGGTCATCAGTAATTTCTGGTTTTGATAAATCAGTTGGCATGATGAAACGACAAGTTTGGAAACAAAAATGCAGTAGTCTTTATGTTTTAGTGGCAGAAACAGGTTTCCTACGTGAGTTGCATGCATTTTGCATGAATAATTTCCAATAATTACTCTTTAACCCCTCAAGTCCCTTCTTATTCTACCATGGCCTAAGCAATTGAAAAGATTAATCAATTGGGTCCTTCGAGTTTCCTTTCCCTTTTAACTTGGAATTTCATTTGATGAATATGGACTTGTTTGATTATCTAAAGGGATCTAATGGTTCAATTTCATAGTTATTAGTGGTTCTTTAATTTTTGTTTTTGAAGAATTTGTGTTGTTTGATTTACTATTAAATTGGTGCATTAATCCTTTGTTTAGTGGTTTTAGCTCCAATTTAGAACCTTTTCCAACTTATTAGCACCACAAAAGGGGACGGTATACTTTCTTTTATCTTTTTTTTGTATCTCCCTATGTGATCCAACTTGCTAAATGAAAATTGCATGCCTACTTGGTTTTCTTAAATGTTTATTAATGCCTTTCATTTATTTACTTTTATTTCATTTTTAAATCTTTCTTTTATTTTCATTTATGGGGTATGTGTACACCTCTTGGCTTGTAATAGATAGGGCATAGCAAGTAATTTGGTCCATTTTCCCTTTCCCCTTTGTTTTAGCTAGCAAATGTAATAGTTAGGGCTTTAATCGTCTCATTTGTCTTGCATGCTTAGTTACTATGTGTTAATTTGCTTTGTTAGGTCCTTGCATCTAGTCGAGCATGCTAAGTGTTATGTGCTATATGTTTATGAGTGTTTTGGCATGTCTACTCGCTTTTCATAACCTGAATGAGTGTGATGGATGAATGTACGTCACCACACTAGTCCAACGCTAGTTGTGGTTCATCTTTTTCACTAATCTAATGATAGTAGGATGTCATAGAAAGGGCTAGTCCAATGCTAGACCCAATAGGTTCTTTTTTTTCCTTTTTCATTAAGTGCATGATCACCACATATCACGCATTTTTCTTTAGTTTATCATTTGGCATGTTCCTCAAACACCTTCCCCTTCACATTAGGACTTGCATCTCATGCTAGTTATAGGGTCCATTTGCCTGAGAAACCCCCTTGGGTAAGGGAAACGAGCGAGTGTGGCTTCAAAATAGCCTTAGCACGCTAGTTTTTCCTTCTAATCAAAGGGAAAATTAAAATCACAAAAACTAGAGGTCATTCCCGTACCCGACCTGATGCATTCCTCTAAGTTCATGCATTTTCATATCATTTTCTCACTATTTTCCTCACTAATTATATATTTTAAATCCACATGTCATATTCACACACTTATTCACTTTCTTTACTTTTCACTTCACACATTGCACCTATTTTACTTATATATTTACTATTTTCATTCACTTGCACACGAGCATTTATATTTTTATTCATTTGCACACCTTCACTCTTATCTTATTACTTTTATCATTTTTCTCACTTCACACAAACTCACACTTTCACATGGCATGCATTCCACTCATTTTTCACGTCATTTAGGTTTAGGTGTGACCTCTCCAAAAGGATCATTATTGGGCTTCACAATTAATGTGATTGGCACCACTCAACCTTTGAAGAGAAATTTCCCCCCAATCCCCCTAGGTCTAGGGTTTTGCATTCATATAGACATATCCAATATGCGATACATACCTTGGGTAGAAAAATTAGGAAAATTGGTTTAAGTCACGCAACTAGCCTTGGCTAGGTCGAAGGGGTGCCTTGGATTTTTTATCCTTGCCTTCCCCTTCGTCAAATGTGACCCCCGATCCCTCTTTTGGTTACGCAGACCCAAAAGTTTTCAAAAAGGGTTTATTTACTTTTTTTTATTCAAAAACAAAATCATTTTTGGGTGACTTGGTACACCCTAACTCTATACCAAGTGGCGACTCCATTTTTTGATACAAAAAACCCTTTTGAACTTCACTTGGCCAAATCGTCGCATTCTAAGTCCCATGGCCTTTTACTTTTCACTTTGCACACGTTCACACATTACACACCACACACCATACACAATTCATTCGAAAAGTGGGGCGCGACAGTTGGCGACTCCACTGGGGACCTCCTAAGTGGGTCCAAGCATTTGACTTAGCCATTCGTTTCCTTTTTCTACCCTTTTTATGCATTGCATTTGGATATTAGGCTTGCATTTTCCATTTTTAGGGCCATTTGCCTCGCGCGCGTATCCAACTATTCCCTCACTCACGTATGTGTGATTGGTTGATTGGATGTTGTTTACTTGTTTATCTCGCGCTTGCATTGCATTTGGGAGGGGGCGTGTCACCTTTAGAGCCTCACGTTGGTTCTCAACCCCTTCCCTCAAAATAGGGGAGCACTTCATACGTGCACGTTTACTTGCTTTTATCCCATTTTATTTTGTTTTTCCTGGGCGTTTCCCACACCGCCTTGTAGGATTAGGATCGATTGCCTTGGGTAGGCGGCTGGTGTGCTCTGCGCCCATAGCGCTACCTAAGGGATCACTCGAGCCACCGATCAAAGGCCTTGGGAGTGATGACCCTTTGCCTTTAGGTCTGAAGGCTTGGGAGCCGAAGCTTTATCGAGTCTAGGCATTAATGAACCAAACCTCATGCATCCATGTTAGCATTTGCCTAGGGTAGAGTCAGCCTCACCCTTTTTAAGCACAATTAGGCACGAGGGAAGGGGTTCCACCCCTTTTTATTGGCTTTTATCGTATTTCTTTTCTTAATTGCTCCCAATGTGTTATGTGTACTATCAACTGCACTAACCATTTCATTGTTTCCTTGGTTTGCATTCATGTGCCTTAGCAATAAGAGGCCTCTTTGGCACTCTTTTAGTGACTCACCCACTAGATAGCTCACATGTCTAAGTTTCAGTCTTTGCACTTACTTTTCAGTAAATACATTTCATGTTTAGACCTTTTCCCCCCGTTGCATTATTTATGTCCTTTAGCTCACATTTCATGTTTGTCACATATTTACATAGCTTTAATAAACTGGCATCATGCATAAACCATAGAAAGGGAATGCCACATAGGGAATCCCGTGTTTAGGAATAAGCCACCTTGTGTCTCGGATACTTAATCCAGTGAGACTTACACGTTTACATTTTGTACCATCCAAAGGGGTAGTGCACAAGGTAAGGTAGGATCCGATTATTTTCATAAAGTGATCCTTGGAATATGAGCATCTAATAATCACTTTTGGCCATTTTTATCAAAATTGGTAAAAATCCTTTGCGTAAAGGACATTAATTTGAAGAAAATTCACAAATGATTCCTCATGGTTGAGATGATAAATATGGAGGACAAATCTTGATTTTAGAAGGCTCATAGACTAATTTTCTGAAATCACTAATGGCCGGACAATTCAACCAATCCATTTTGCCAATTCATTCAATAAATCGTCAATTCACTTGACCAATTTACCCTTCTTAGGGTCATCCGGTCGATTTTGAATAAATCATCAATTCACTTGACCAATTTACCCTTCTTAGGGTCATCCGGTCGATTTTGAATAAATCATTAATTCATTTGACCCATTTACCCTTTTTAGGGTCACCTGGTCGATTTTGAATTCATTTGGCCGATTTACCCTTTTTGGGGTCATTCGGCCGATTTTTTAATAAATCATTCATTTGGCCAGTTCACCCATTTTTAGGGCAATCGAATCGATTTTGAATAAATCAAGTTTCATTCATTTGACCAATCTACCCTCTTAGGGTGATTCGATCAATTTTTGAATAAATCAAATTTCATTTAATTCATTTGACCAGTTTACCTATTTTTAGGGCAATTTGGTCATTTTTAAATAAATCATCAATTCTATCCAATCTATTTGACCCGTTTTTTCCTTTTTTAGGGTTTAAGTCTAAGGTAACAATCAATTTCTCAATTGAGGGCATTGCAATCTTTTTATCACATTATTCATGCGTTTGCTCAAAGTAGGAATCCAATTCGGACTCGTCTCATGTTTTAGGGTGCAAATTGGTCTTCTCACTTGGTCCAAGTGGCAAATTTTTCAAATCATTTTCATCGACGATTAGTCGATACGGATCATCAGGTATTGTATAGTGCCTGCTCTGGAGGACTGCATTTTCATGCTAGGCCTACCCTTGGCATAAAAGGGTTCCCCCATAGGACATGCATCCGAGTTTTCTGGATATCTACTAACTCTTGCCTTTTTCTTTTCCTTTTCTTTATTTTCTTTGGAATAATTAAGCGACGGCTAAATCTAAAGGCAATCTTTCAAAATTTTCAGGTAATTTTAAACATAGCTTCTCGTCGAAGCCCCATCATAACGCGATCCCGCAGTCAAGCCCAGAGGAATCGTGTAAACATGAGTTCACAACCGGAACAGTCGGATAGGTCTGCTACTACAGCTCAACCTGAGACTGCAAGTTTGGGGGTCCAACTGACTGAGATGCTCACGAAGTTTGGTGAGATGGCATCTGAAATGGCCATCCAAAAGAAATTAATCGATGAGCTCATCAGTAGCGGAGTTCGACCCGAGTCTGTACTCATCAGTCAATCGGGGCCAGAATCATTGGTCATGCCCACGACCCGAACCACTTTTACTCCACCCTTTATTATTCCACCCGAAGGAACTTTCACCTATCCCACCATAAATCTGCCATACACTTACCCTCCTAATCCTTCATTTTTTCCTACTCACATGCAAGGCCCACAACCCCAAACCACTTCAAACATACCCCCCGAGCCTCATACTTTTTATCACACTGCCGCTGAGCCATTCCTACCAGACCATATTATTCAAACCAAACCAGAAATGGGGGAATCTTCTGCTCCCGTTGATGTGAAGCTGCTTAAGCGCCTTGACCGCTTTGATGAATTTATGAAGAAAAGTCAAGGGTTAAACAAGCAAGGAGTTCTGGATTACGACGAGCTTTGCCTTTTCCCGAATGTGCAGTTACCTGAGGGGTTCAAAACTCCGAAGTTTAATAAATACGATGGCACGGGCAATCCCAAGACACACCTCAGATTGTTCGCCAACAAGTTGGGTAGGCCAACAGATGATGAAAATCTGCCTTTGAGGCTATTCCCAGAAAGTCTGGAGGGGGATGCACTCGACTGGTATTCCAAGCTGAAACCCGAAGAAGCGAAGACCTGGTTTGATTTGTCCAACGCTTTTGTAAGGCAATATGAGTATAACTGCGAGTTGGCTCCGACACGAACCACGTTGGAAGGAACAAAAAGAAAACCCTCCGAGGATCACAAGACTTATGCCAAGAGGTGGAGGAAGATAGCTGCAAAAGTCGAGCCACCGATGACTGAAGACGAAATCATTCGCACTTTCATTAAGGCACATGATCCGCCGCACTTTGAAGAAATTTTCCGCATGACTGGATGCTCATTTGCTGCTATTGTCAATAAACTGGAAGAATATGATGACTTCGTGAAGGCTGGAAAGATTGTTAATGTGTCTGCCCTGAAAACTCAAGTGGAAGTTTTGCAAAGCCAAAGTAGTAATGGGAAGAAGCAACAATTCAAGAAGCAAGAGGGGGAAACTGCTTTTGTTTGGGATCAAAACCCTACCCCAAAACCCAGATTTCGACGATACCCTACCTACTCCAACCCTTACCCTCATTATCCAAACTCTCATCCTGTTTATCACGCCAATATCCACCACCCTCGACCTCGCCCAAGCTATCCTAATCCACCTGTAGTCCCTTTTCAAATAACTCAACCTAATTTTCAACAAATACGACCCCGACCCCCTTACAATCAACAACTTCCTCCACCAAATGGACTCACCTACAACTACCCTCAACCCACTGAACCTCAAAGGCAAAATCGCCATCGCATTTTTACTAATCTTGGCAGGCCTCTGGACCAATTGTATGAACAATTAAAAGCCGCTGGTAAAATCGACGTCATTCCCCCTCCGCCTTACCCTCATGGCATCCCTGGCGGATACAATCCACAGTACACTTGCGCTTATCATTCAGAAGCACCTGGCCATTCAACCGCCAATTGCAAAGTACTTAGGCACCAGATCCAAGACATGATCGAGGCTGGAGAAATAGTGCTAAGAGGAAAGGGTGGACAAGGACCAAGTGTAAGCACAAACCCCTTTCCCAAACATGAAGACACTTTAGAGGCATCCACCTCCAGTGACGAAATCTGAGAATCTTGAAGGCACGTTGTAATTATGGTTGGCCGAGTATTTTCCCTCTCGAGGGAAATTTTGGTAAATCTAGGGGTTGTTATTTACTAAATTTCACAAAAGCTGTTTTTTGCATATGTGAATAGTTTAATGAAAGCATCTTTTGCAATTGAGTTATCTTGTTTCCACTTTGATTTGGAGTTGCATGAAATGCATAATTTGCTTGATTTGATTATCGTCTTGATTCTTTTAAATTCTTTTAAGATGGCCAAAGTTGAAATTATTTGACCCTCTGAATATCACTGTTCTGGAATTCGATGAAGCCGCACATTGAAAATCCCTTCATTTAAAAATCCCTGCATTAAAACTCCCTTCCTTGAAAAACCTTCATTGAAAATCCCTTCATACAGAAATCCCTTATAAAGCTTGCTTCATTGAAATCCCTCCATTGAAAATCCATCCCTTGGAAAAACCTTCATGGAAAAGGCCAAGATCCCTTCATTGATAAAAATTCCTCCCCTGCCAAGCTCGAAGCTGATTGGTCAGAGTAGGGTTACCAATGATTGATGAAAAACAGCTGAATGTCATAAGCATGACCTATGTCCGCCACCGATCTTCTGAAAAGGGAACAAAGTGCTAAAGCGATGAAAGACGAAGTCGAAGGCAAATTTGCTTCAAATTGACAAGGCTTATTGGGTGTTCAAAGGAGAAATGGATGGACAGACATTCCCTCAACCTATCAACTCGGACATGTGTAAGATGTTCTTTATTTGATTATGCAAATTTCTTTTAGGAAATCGAGCAAGAGACGAGGCAAAAGTCAGGCCATTTTCCTTTCCAATCAAAACATTTCATCCCTAGTCGTCCCTTTTGAGCTATCAGAACAATAATTTTTTCGTTTGGCAGCCCCTGAGGATTGCAAACCCCACACTGGGGCAAATTCATTTTGAAAATGATCAGAAAGGAAAGAAAGACCCCACACTGGGGCAAATTTATCTTTGGAAAAGAGACGAAAAGGAAAAGAACCCCACACAGGGGCAAATTTAGTTTTTAGAAAAAATGCAAAAGTAAGAAGAATGCAATGAAGAAAATGCAACGAAAAAAATCCAATCAAACTGGGGCAAAATTTTCCTCAGTTTCGTTCAAAATTGGAAATAATTTCAAAATGATGCAATCTCAGGCTATTTCACACCCCTCTCATCAAAATTTGCTTTCAAGCCTCAACTTTTTTCAAACACCCCACCTGACTTCATTTCAAAAGCCCAAAGTCCTGACTTTCGTCACTTGCTGCATTTCTATTGGGAAATTTGCTAATCAGCTGGCAAGTGATGTCCATAATGCATTCGCCTAATCTTACCAGGGAAGCACATTTTACTGATGTCAGCAATCTTCAGTTCATACTCCTGAGTCGATTATGGTTGAGTTTTTTTCCATTGTTCCTTAGGTGAAAACCCGAAAGGGCACCTCGAAAAAAAGAAAAGAAAAAAAAGAGAGAAAAACAAAAACAAAAACAAAAACAAAAGAAAAGGGGTGGGGGCAACCTTGGTGAAAACCCAAAAGGGCGCCAAGGTGAGTTTTGTAAGCACGAAGAGGAATAACTGGTGACTTGGTTCGTTTGGATCTCCCTCCATTTGGAATACTTCTGCCTGTGTTGAATTCCAGAACAAAGATATCCAGGGGATTAAACGTGACGTCTGTGGGCCGAAAATTGTGTCATTTTGTAAATTAAATATTCTTTCGTAAGTACATTTTTAGGAAACTCATTTCTTCCAAAGCGCCTGCATTTATGGCATTATGTAGGCACAGATGGTTATGTTTTGCATTCTCGTGCATATTCATCCCTTCATAGCATGTGAATTTTTATTGCATACCTCATTTTATTTTAACTCCTTGAATTTTGGTAAATAACAATCCCCGGAGTTTATTTCAAAGGAATGCTTGGATTCAGTCGTCCTTTGGAAACGGTTGAGATTCAGCAAAGCCAGCCACGCAGCCTTCACAGTATGGCAAAACACATGCCTGGTCAGTTTGAGAATTCGGAAAAGTTTTGGAATGAGAAATCTAACTCAATCAGATGCCGCAGCCAAAATTGGCGAAAATGGAAGGAAAAGGAGAAAAACTCATGTTTACACGATCCTCAAAGGCGAACGGATCAAATGATGAGGACAATTTCTTTGTATTTTCTCTTTTGCAGAAAATTTCCATGCATGGATAAAAGCAATTACACCTCGCACTGAAGTCGGTATCAAAAGGTGTTCTCCAAATGAGTAAAGGTGTACTGAAATACGTCGCAAGCCAGTTTGATCAAATGGTGCAACAACATGGCAAAGCAGAATCAACTATTGGTTCAAAGGCAAAACCTAATTCCTACTGGGGCAAAAATTTGGTTGGTTTTTAGGTGAGTATACGGAGTATCCCGTCTTACATTTCTCGTACTTTGCCACTAAACATGGGTTAGTCCCACTAGTGTGCATTTTGTTTTCTTCGCCGCTAAACATGGGTCAGTCCCACTAGCGCGCGTTTCATTCTCATTGCCGTTAAACATGGGTCAGTCCCACTAACGTGCATTTTATGTTCCATTGCCACTAAACATGGGTTAGTCCCACTAGTGTGCATTTTGTTTTCTTTGCCGCTAAACATGGGTCAGTCCCACTAGCGCGCGTTTCTTTCTCATTGCCGTTAAACATGGGTCAGTCCCACTAACGTGCATTTCTTGTATTTTGCCACTAAACATGGGTTAGTCCCACTAGTGTGCATTTTGTTTTCTTTGCCGCTAAACATGGGTCAGTCCCACTAGCGCGCGTTTCTTTCTCATTGCCGTTAAACATGGGTCAGTCCCACTAACGTGCATTTCTTGTATTTTGCCACTAAACATGGGTTAGTCCCACTAGTGTGCATTTTGTTTTCTTTGCCGCTAAACATGGGTCAGTCCCACTAGCGCGCGTTTCATTCTCATTGCCGTTAAACATGGGTCAGTCCCACTAACGTGCATTTTATGTTCCATTGCCACTAAACATGGGTTAGTCCCACTAGTGTGCATTTTGTTTTCTTCGCCGCTAAACATGGGTCAGTCCCACTAGCGCGCGTTTCATTCTCATTGCCGTTAAACATGGGTCAGTCCCACTAATGTGCATTTTGTTTTCTTCGCCGCTAAACATGGGTCAGTCCCACTAGCGCGCGTTTCATTCTCATTGCCGTTAAACATGGGTCAGTCCCACTAACGTGCATTTCATATTCCGTTGCCGCTAAACATGGGTTAGTCCCACTAGCGTGCATTTCATTTTTACAGCCACTGGAGCATGAGGTGAGTCCCGCCAGCGAGCATTTCACTTACATCGCTACTGGAACGTGGGCCAATCCCGTTTTTAAATCCTTGTTCGGGCCAGTCCCGTTTTTAAATTCTTGTTCGGGTCAGTCCCGTTTTAAATTCCTGTTCGGGTCAGTCCCGTTTTAAAATTTCTGTTCGGGCCAGTCCGGTTTTAAATTCTTGTTCGGGTCAGTCCCGCTTTAAGTTCCTGTTTGGGCCAGTCCCGTCTTTAAATTCCGTTCGGGTCAATCCCACTTTAAATCTCCTGTCTAAGTCAATTCCATTTTAAAAGTTTTGCCAAAAGGGGTCAGTCCTTATTTCTAAAACGTCCACCGTTCGTGACGTTAGCCACCGAATAAAGCAGGTAAGTATTTGGTGTCTACTTCTTTGTCTCAAGTTTTTCCAAAACTCAGACAAAGAGGGGCAAACTGTAGACACCAAATTTTTGGTGTAATTTCTTTTACTTTTTATTCTCATTTGTCGTGGTTGCTTTTAGTTTTTTTTTAGTTTCTAGTTTTTATTTTTATTTTTATTTTTAAGTTTTAGCGTAGAAAAATCATGAAAAAAGAGAAAAAAAGGAAAATTGTTCACAAAAATACGTTCAAATTTAATTTTTGGCATTTTGGTTTATTTTTGTTAATTTATTTTGAAAAAAAAGAAAAGAAGAAAAAAAATGATGAAAAATGATGAAAAATGAAAGAAAAGATCGAAAATGGTAATTTTGTTATTTTTAGTTTGTTTATTTTGATGTGTTTGTAATTAAAATTGTTGTTTTTATTATTATTTAGTTTTACTATTATTTTTGTTAAATTATTAAGTTGAGAAAAGAGAAAAGAAAAAAAAAGAAAAATCATCACAATTCCATTTTTCTGCCGGATCACATTTCATTTCCCCACCGCCCACTCCACCAACCTCACCACGGTTTCTCTCCATTTCCTCTCCACATTACCACTCCACCTCACATTGGAATCATCGACCAGAGAGACAAGGAGGGAGCCGCACCTTGCATCCGAAAAAAAGAAACTGGAGAGCTGCAATCTTTCTTGTTTTCTGTCCGTGAGCTCGAAGGAAGAGAGGGAGAAGTTGTGCGTGAGTTCCCTTCGTTTCTTTTCAACCTCCACTAGCTGCAATCATCTTCCAACCAACACCATTTTCCATTTCCTCTCTGCACCAACTTACCCCAGTCCGCAACCAAACACTCCCTCTCCAGCCTCTGCCTCGTGATCATCGACCATGAAAGTGAGAGAGCTGCACCCGGCAAGCTGAGACTGAGAGTGAGGGAGAGCCGAAGCCTTTGCTCTGTTTTTTTTCTGTTCGTGAGTTAAAGAAAAGAGAGTGAGACCTGCGGTTCTGCAACAATTCCATCCGTGAGTTGGGGAGGAGTTTGAGTGCCAAACTTCCTTCATCTTAGTTGCGAGCTTGAGCAAGAAAAAGGACGGACTAGCAGGCTGCATTCTGGTTAGCCGAGAGGGAGAAGTATTGCAGCCGCTTGTTGTGTGAGCTCGGTCTTAAGCTGAGCGCACAACAACATTTCCCTGCCTTGGTATCACCGACAAGGAGAAACCAAAGAACCATCTACACCGCAAACCACTGCACTTCATTTTTTCATCGTGAGGCATCCGAGAGCAAGGGAGGAAACGCGAGTTGAAATCTTCTGTCCGTTTTGTTCTGACCGTGAGCTGGAAGAAAGGCAGAGAGAAACCGTGAGCAAAATTTCAACCAGCTGCAACCGTTTCCAGCAACTCCAACATTCCACCTCCACCAGTTGAAGCCGCTACACCAAACCAGAACCAGCAAACCTGTCGCGTGCGTGAGAGCCGAAAGGGAGCAGAAATTTTTCAGATTTTCGTGTGTGGTCTTAGCTTGCTTTGAGGTAAATTTTCTGGACTAAAAATGGATAATCAGAGGTAGTTTAAGCCAGCCGTGACCTTGCATGTGTTAATTTGGGTAATTAGATGATGAAACCAAAGCTGTGGAAAATTTCTGTTTTGGTTAAAAACATTTCTGCCGAGGAGCTTGCTTGGAATCGTAGTCTTTATTTCTGACTTTATGCGACAATCTGAGTTGGATTAAGTGTCTAACTAATCAAAACCAAGAAGTTTAAGTCATCTAGTAATATGCATGTGAGGTTAGGCAGTCGGATGATGATATTAAGCCATTAGAAATTTCTGTTTTGGATGTTGATGTTCCAGCCGAGAGCTGAGATGAAAATGCAATTTTATTTCTGATTCCCTGTGATAATCTGAGCATGAAATGGAGCTGAACTAACTGGATTTTTGGATGATTATTAGGATTAAGGCCTTGCATGATCATTTCATGAAGCCGGATGAAGAAATAAAAAGCTAAGGAAATTTTGTTTTGATGGAAAGTGACTGCCGAGAGGTTATCTTGCTAATGTAGCCTCATTCGGTTTAGTTTTTCTGTTTTGGAGCCTTAATCTTGATTAATTAGTAATGACAAGTTAATTAGGCCTGCATGTAATTAACTAGCTAAGAAGTAGGTGATTAAGCTTTGCATGAAGTTCATTAGTTCGGCTAAGCAAGGAAAAAATATGAAACAGAAAACTGCTACATGCAAGTTCATCCGAGGGTGGTGAACAGAATTTCTGGAATTGTGGATGATTATAGTTGCTGACCGAACTTGATTTGAACTAGTTATGATAGTGATTTCATTAAGTAGCCTTGCATGTTAGTTTTGGGTACTTAGCACAATGATTCAACCGAGGTAAATTCGGATTTAAGACCAACTGCCTGCTGGAAAATGCATATTCATTTTTTGCTGCACCAGAAATTTACGGTTGTGTCTTGCTATTTTCTTACATTGCGGTTCCAAACTTTGCTGTTTTTGTTAGATAGTAATTCCAGCCTTGACCGAAAGTTGTAGTTTGTATGCATGAGAAGCTTAACAGGATTTTGAGCATGGGTTTGTGATTCGAAATGCTTGAGTGCAGCTTCCATGCGAACTGCCTAAGCTCAAGAGATTTGTTTGCTGGAGTTTCAAACCTTTGATGTTTTGCAAATTTTTCTGTTTGAATGAAGTTGCTAATTTTTCTGTTTGTTTGAATAAAGTTGTCAAGTCTTTCTGTTTGTTTGGTCTGAATGAAGTTTATTGGAGTTGAAAACATCTAATCAAAGCTGTTTTTGAATCGAAAATCTAAGTTGAAAGCAAAGTGCAGCAGTTTTTATTTTCGGTTGTTGAAGCTTAATTAAATCAGTTGCATTGTTCATAGGTGTTTAGCCATGTTGGATTGGAGTAATTTCAAGGCTGTTGTACGCATTTGCTTTGCTGAAATGCAGAACTTTGCACATGAAAATTTGCAGCAGAACCAAAAAAAGTTGCCGCATTCTATTTGCTGTTTCCTTACCTGCATTGGCTCACTAAAGTGTCGGCCATTCAGTTTGTTAGTTAACCTTGTTTGCAAAAAGAAGATTTGGAAGATTGGTTTGGGTTTACATGTTTGGGTTTTGGAACATTTGAACCATGACCAGACAATTGCTAAAAAGGAATGAACTAGAATTCTGCCAAGCCATCTTCTAACATTTTGAACAATTTCCCTGCTATGTTTTTGCTTTGCTTGGATGTTGAAATCATGTTGCATGTTGCTGGGATAAGGATTTTGGACGTCTTGGTTGAAATGTTTTGATCAAACTTGTGCTGAAGTTGGAGTTTGCTTGCAAAAAGTGTAACCTGCGGTAATATTTCTTGATTGCAGAAACACTTCTTCATTGAAGAACCTGTTTCACGTTCTTGCATGTTTTGCATGAAAAAGTTTTTCAAAATTTGTACTTTGGCCCCCTCAAGTGTCACCTTATGCAATTATGACCCACAAATTTGAGAAAACTAATCAATTGGGTCCCTGTGATCTTTGCAGCAATAGGTTGCAGAATTGCCGAAAGGATGTTTGTTGCACTTTGTCTCTTGCTTTTGCTGTTATTACCTGCTTCCTTTGAGTGTAGTGGAGAAAGATACTTGACTCACAGTAGCGAATTGGTCAAACTTGATTTTAATAGGGATCTAATGGTTCAATTTCATAGTTATTAGTGGTCCTTTAATTTTTGTTTTTGAAGAATTTGTGTTGTTTGATTTACTATTAAATTGGTACATTAATCCTTTGTTTAATGGTTGTAGCTCCAATTTAGAACCTTTTCCAACTTATTAGCACCACAAAAGGGGACGGTATACTTTCTTTTATCTTTTTTGTGTATCTCCCTATGTGGTCCAACTTGCTAAATGAAAATTGCATGCCTACTTGGTTTTCTTAAATGTTTATTAATGCCTTTCATTTATTTACTTTTATTTCATTTTTAAATCTTTCTTCTATTTTCATTTATGGGGTGTACACCTCTTGGCCTGTAATAGATAGGGCATAGCAAGTAATTTGGTCCATTTTCCCTTCCCTCTTTGTTTTAGCTAGCAAATGTAATAGTTAGGGCTTTAATCGTCTTATTTGTCTTGCATGCTAAGTTACTATGTGTTAATTTGCTTTATTAAGCTATTGCATCTAGTCGAGCATGCTAAGTGTTATGTGCTACGTGTTATAAGTGTTTTTGCATGTCTACTTGCTTTCTATATTTATAAATGAATATGATGGATGAATGTACGTTTCCGCTAGTCCAATGCTAGTCGGAATTCGTAGA
The DNA here is from genome assembly GCF_003713205.1 of Coffea eugenioides. Classification (NCBI taxonomy): domain Eukaryota; kingdom Viridiplantae; phylum Streptophyta; class Magnoliopsida; order Gentianales; family Rubiaceae; genus Coffea; species Coffea eugenioides. The sequence continues at coordinate 26,861,850 of NC_040045.1, read as the reverse complement.
ATGGGCTAGTCCAACGCTAGACCCTTAGGGATTTCCCCTCGTTAGTACATGTTTGCATGTTCACTACATTTCATGCATTTTTTTAGTTTTTATGGCATTTGGCATGTTCCTCTAACCTTTTCCCTTTCATTTTAGGCCTTTGCATTTCATGCTAGTTATAGGGTCCATTTGCCTGAGAAACCCCCTTGGGTAAGGGAAACGAGCGAGTGTGGCTTCAAAATAGCCTTAGCACGCTAGTTTTTCCTTCTAATCAAAGGGAAAATTAAAATCACAAAAACTAGAGGTCATTCCCGTACCCGACCTGATGCATTCTTCTAAGTTCATGCATTTTCATATCATTTTCTCACTATTTTCCTCACTAATTATATATTTTAAATCCACATGTCATATTCACACACTTATTCACTTTCTTTACTTTTCACTTCACACATTGCACCTATTTCACTTATATATTTACTATTTTCATTCACTTGCACACGAGCATTCATATTTTCATTCATTTGCACACAAATACTTTCAAATTGCACACATGCACCTTTTTTCTACACTTTGCACACTTACACTCTCATTTGAGTCCTCATTTGCATCGTTCATGATTTTCTATGAGGTCTTTCCTTATTGACCTTCACAATTCATGTGAATGGGATCAAAAGCCTCATCAGAGACATTTCTAGACTTAAGTTTGCATTTCTCATCCATTAGTCATATCCAATTTGCATACATACTTTGGGTAGAAAAATTAGGAAAATAAGGGTTAAATCAAGCAACTAGCCTTGGCTAGGTCGAAGGGGTGCCTTGGATTTTTATCCTTGCCTTCCCCTTCGTCAAATGTGACTCCCGAACCTTTTTCTTTGTTTTACGTGGACTAGGAGTCGTTTAAAAAGGGTTTTCTTACTTTTTTTCTTTAAAAATTTCATTTTTTGGGTGACTTGGTACACCCTAACTCTATACCAAGTGGCGACTCCATTTTTCATATAAAAACCCTTTTTGAACTATTTTTCTTGGGTCAAATCGTCGCATTTTCAAAAGTCCCATTTAGACCCATTTTTGTTTTTATCAACAAAATTCATTTTTCCCAAATCAATAAAATTCACAAAACCAATTATTTATTTTTTTACATCGAAAAGTGGGGCGCGACAAAGTCAGTGGAGTGGCCCACTGTTTGTGCAAATTTTCACCAGACCTTTGCTGTGATGCAAGTTCCCTATAACTATTATTGAAAAAAGATGTTAACCCCCGATAGCGCTGCTTGAATGGACGACGTTCTCTACCTTGTTAACAGTCACGGGTTAGGGTTATTCTCGCGGAAGCCAAAATTACCTAGTAAATAGCACAAATTTGATCTCTCTTGTTACTAATTCAATAAAAAAAACACCACTCCCTTGGTTTTTAAACGAAAATTTTCCAAAAAAAAAAAAATTCCAAGACCCTGTGGCAATTAAGCTATAGAGCTCACAATCCCTCCACCTAAATAGTAGAGTATTACATTGCTTCTTTTGCAAAGAATAAATGTGAACAAATTCAACTAATTGCAAACAACTAAAATTTGATGGTGGAAGATTAGTACAGATAAGAGATCAAGTAGGTCAATCCATTCTACAAAGTAGAAAACGAATAGACTATACTAAGGTGCAAGTAAAAATTAAATTTCAGGAGTTGTAGGGGCATGAAATTTAAAATAGTTCACATATTCTATTACCACAACTGGAACCCTTTTTTTTGGTGCTAAGTTTAATTTTTCTTTAGCAGGAAAGGGTGGAATTTAAGAAGCGAGAAGGAAAAAATGGAGGACCTCTAATTCATGAGACCTAGACCGTCCCCCTCAGCTGGTGCTAACTTGATTATCAAGTATACATATTTCAACATATTATTCAACCCAATCAATGCTATTACGCATTTGGAGTTGAACTGTTTTTTGTTTTCGGTTTATTTTTTGCTCTAAGTTTAGGAGGGCAAGTTAGATATTCCAATATCACAGCAAGCCAGTAACTGAATGGGAGGCTTATAATGGTTGTTAAAGATTGTATACTGATGAGGGACTGCCAGAAATGCAATTTGAACATGAGTGTTGGACCAGATCTAACAACCTTACAGTTGATCCAACTATCATGGGCACCTTCTAATTATTATAATCAAACTTAATTTCCCTAAAAAAAAAAACAAACAATCTCAACATCACCTAAACAAAGGGTCACACCAATACTTACGGTCCGTTTGGATAGTGTGTTTTTTGAGTATTTGTCTAAACTTGACTACAAAATTTGTAGAAAAAACTTTATTTGATGGTTTGTAAAAAAAATTTTCTTATTTTCATTTTTTTCCCCTCTTCTTCTTCTTCCTCCCCACACCCCAGCTACTCTTCCTCATCCCTCCCTCCCCACCACCAGCCACTGGTTGCGGTACCCTCACTCTCTTTCATTTTCTTCTGCATCTCTCTCTCCCTCCCTCACTCCTCCTCTATCTCTCCTCTCCTCTCCCCCCTCCTCCTCCTCCTCCTCCTCCTCCTCCTCCCTCTCCCTCATCCCGCCCCCCTCTCCCTCCTCCTACCCTGATCGTTTGACTACATCTAGATCTAGTTGCGCGACTAGAAGTCGCTAGGAAAGGGGGTGGGGTGAGGGAGGGGGAAGGAGTGGGGAGAGAAGAGGAGAGGAGAGGAGGAGGGAGGAGGGAGGAGAGGAGAGGAGAAGGGAGGGAGGGAAGAGGGATGAGGAGAGGGAGGGGAAGACAGAGAGTGAGAAGGAAAAAAAGGGAAAGGAGTCTGCCAGCCAATGGTTGTGAGGTGAAGTGGAGAAGGGAGGAGGAGAAAGGAAAGGAAGAAAAATTTTTGTATGTTTTCGAGTATTTTGAAGAATGGGGTGTTTTTAGAGGTTTCATTTAAAGTTGTAAACCAACTTGTCTGTTAAAAATGGGCCAAAAAACTTGGCTACCGAATAGACCCTTAATCTCATAGGTTCCAAACGCTATTTACAGTCCAAATTGAAGCCTTATCCATGACATGCAACATTGATCTCTCTCACAATTGGCCTATTAAATTTTTTTCAGCGTTGCCAAGGTACTGCCCAAAATCATTGGGATCCCAATCCCGAGTTAACTTGATGTGCATCAAGCCAAACGCGTAATTTGACTTGACATATGTTTGACATTAGTAACAGTCTGAGGTAAAGAGAAAAGCAGCCTAAGTATTACCGATCGACCACCTCTCTCTCTGCCAGAACCAATAAAGTATAAGCTCTAAAGCTTAATTCTGAACCAGTATTTACACAGTCAACGATGGTTAAGGACAGTAGACTGGCAATCATTTCAAATATTTGGCAATATCCGCTAGAGAGTGACTGTACACCAGATGGACTCATAACTCTACAGTCAGACTGCATAGAACAACAAGCCACATAGCTTTTTACAAGTTCTCATTACAAATACAGAACATGTCTCACCTGAATGCATTCGTCAAGCTTAACTGACCATTTCAGCAGCTTCCACAATTTTAGTACCTTGCTCTTTTACCACATTAAGCATGGGACACATTCTGGTGGGATACCAAGCACTACCTGTCATCAGAAAGGAAGTCTGTATTACATAAAATCCACCCAGAGAAATTAACCCAACCCTTACATCCCCAGCCAAAAAACAAGACCAAGCTATCAAAATTGTTGCTTGCAGTTCCCTCTCACTGTCCCTTTTCTACTTCTCTTTGGCTTATAAACCAACAAATCTGCTCACCTTTGACATGAGAAATATTATCTCGTTCACATCAGCATAAAACCAAGGACAATTTCGTAAAAATAGTATCACATTAGCAGGGAGGGACAAAAAAAAAGCATAGACGGACAAAAGAATTATTCAAAGAAAAAAAGAAAGGGGAACAAACAAGAATTTCCTAATGACCTAAAACGAATTTTCTAAATCTTTACCAACAAAAAAAAGAATTCAACATTTGAAAGCCTTCAAGACTAGCCAAAGAGTTTACAAGAGGACATTTGGGATCAAGAATTATATCCTTCCTCTCAGTGATATACATAGAAATTGATTAAAAAAAAGTAAATTATGGTTTTTCATTATAGAATAGTCATTTCACTAATCTAGAGAAGTCAAGTTGGCAGCATGCCCACAGGCCTTAAAAAGCGTGTTAGCTATCACCAAGTTACAAGACCTTCAATCTTAAACTATCTTCACTTCAGCATATGTTAGTCAGAATTCTAAAAGATTTTATATCTAATTTTTCTTCTCGTTGGACACACCATTCTCAACTCTGACATCAAGGCCATGATATGGAACTTCAACCATAGGTCTTGGCAACATCCGTCCACCAAAGTCCTCTGGAAAAGATTCAAAATCGGGTCCAAAGTTGAACTTGACAGTGCAATTAGGTTGGTTTGGCAGCGTATACATCGAGGCAGCTGGGAAATAACGACCACCATAAAGATCCTTGAATGCGGTGCCTTGGCATACTCCATTCTTGAAGAAAGATATCTCACTTCCTGTAGGGTAGAATTACCATCTAACATATCATCTATAGCACAAACTGGAACTGAGTGCTGTATGAATAAAACTAACAAAAAGTTCATAATAAGTAAAGAAACTAGTACAAAACTGACAAGCCTGAAGACCAACACATCAGCAGAGACACCTTAGGCAAGCAGGAAAATGGGAATACTGCTCCCTTTCAAATGAAAAAACACCAAGCAGAAGGGGGAGGGGGAAGAGAAAAGATTTTAATCTCAATCAAGACATTTTCCCTCAAATTCAACATCTAAATATGTAGGTCAAAACTGTGGCATTCAATCAGTACATATCTTGTTTAAGAGAAACTATTAACCAGAAAAATCTAGAGAAGAAACTTTCTATTCCCAAAACCAATTAATAAGCAAAAGGAAATCATGGGATCACAAAATCCACAACTATGGATAAAATAACCAAACCCTACAGCTTTGTTGTTAGAATTTGGAAAAGAGTGAGTTACTGGGGCTGTTTATGGTCCAGAAGTGAACATCGTAGCAAGGAAAACATTTGCAGAATAACAAGATCTTGAATAAGAAAAAGAAAGCAGAAGATAAACAAATCTCTTAGAATGGTAGACAACTAAAAAGCAAATCATATAGACTCGAAAGCTCTGACTAGCTCAGCCACTGAGAGTGAGTGTTTAGGACCCTATTTTCTATGTGGGAGGTCCAAAACTTAGTACAGGGGTAAATTGCAAATCGTTCTATTTACTTAATCTCTATGACAATAAGCCCCACACTGCATCAAAACCAAAGACAAGGGCCTCAAATATTGGATATTCTAAAGCCAGATCCTTCTATGGAGTACCATTATCCATCTCTTCCTATTCCACTCCCTATGCTACTGAACAGCAATTTGTAGTGTCAGGCCTGCTTGCTTTCTTTCAAGGTACTCTCCTTAATGTCATTTTAACTGTTAAGACTACCAACAGAAAAATAATATGTTCACCAGGTATTTTTCCAGGAAACCAAGCAAGTCTAATTAAACTCTACAGTAACACTTTGCAGACTAAGGATGTAAAGAATACAAGAAGCTTTCATTTTCCATATAAAACTCCTAGCAAGACACCTCCATTTGCATCATAGTGAGCCACACCCAACAAGGCGTACTATCTATCAACCTTCAAGGCCACAGTATGCTTAAATTCATTTTTTTTAAAAGCACAATTTGGAAATATTCCCTTCAATCAATAGATTAGACGACAAAATAATACCAGAGACATCAATTGTCCAAATGCAATATAACATGGCTACATATGACTTCACTGCCCAAAACTATGGCAGAAAAGAAAAAAGATTTAACAAGATACACAACCAAGTCAAATGCCATATCTACCATCTCCCCTGAAAAATATGATAATGATGCTTCCACGAAAGGAAAATGCTAATAAATTTAACCACATTAGCCTGAGAAGCAACCAAACTAAAAGCTCTTTTATCCAAAGGAATGAGTCTTATTTAGTTTTAGAGAAGTTTAGGACTGAATATAACAACGACCAGAAAACAAATGAAGGAAGAATTGCACACAAAGACCACATCCATTGATAAGCAAGCCCTACTGCAAAGAATTTAACTGCAACAACAAAATATATACAAAACATCAGTTCTCACTCACCAGGCACCACTTTGGGAGGATCATCTTTTGCATCGGGAGCAGAGACATACTTCTGACCTTTGTACCATATCCATCTAGGTGGCTTGGGGGTATACAAATTCCCTTCAGGCAAATTGATATAGAAACCAATAACATCACCTTCTTTATACCCGTCCTCCCCATACTTTTCCCTCACAGCCTTGTGCACTTTGCTCCCATCAATATCCCTATAACCAAAACTGTTCCCATCATATCCAACTGGCGCCTGCAAATCCCCTTTATCCGTTGACCACCCCAGCCTTGTGTGACCGGTATCGCCTAAATGTACTACCTTAATTTCATAATACCATGCCCCTTCAACCACCCCTCTGGTCGCCCTCACCATTCTATACCCTTTAGTGCTCCCAGCACTCAATCTATCCTCGCTCAATTCCACCTTCTCAGCTTTATAAACCTTAGAAAGACATATTGTCGCATCCGGGCTATCATCATTTTTGTCCGGAAACCTGGGGATTGGGGTTATTAATACCTTATCCTCTGATTCAGCAATATTTGTAGTATTGTTTCCGTTCTGATTACCATTGTTTTTCCCCTTCTTTTTCCCTTTTCTCGAAGTAGGCCTTGTCCATACATTATTGTTCTTTTTCTTGGATTTCTTGCTGCTTTTCGAGCCAGATTTCGCCATAGCAGCTGGCGGCGTTTCTGCAGCGGCAGCTGCAGGAGTGGTAATTCCACCAAGATTCAGCTTTTCAGGGTCTTCCGGCGATGGACAGGTTAACGAAGAGAGCTGCTTCTGCTTCTTTGGCGGGGGCTCATCTTCGTAGTCTTCTTCGTCTTCAGTGTCCTCCGAGACTTTGGTGAAATTAGGAGAATTCCTTGACCCATTCCCTTCTTCTGCTTTAGGGTTTTCGTTGTCGTCGGAGATTTCGTCGGAGGAGAGGTCTTCCAATACCATTGCCGTCGGTTGCTCTTCTCTGATGCCGCCGCTTCCAATTTCGGGTTCGGCCTCGACTTCTTGTTCCACCTCGGGCTGGGGCTCAGTTTTTGGCAGCGCATCAGAAGGGGCTTCAGTGGCGCCACCGCCAGTGATGGTGGTTTTAGTGGTGGTGGCGGTGGAGGAGGGTGGATGGGGTTGGTCGCCAGTGTCACGATCGTCCTCATCGTCTTTGTAATTAGCCATAAGAGTATCCATATTTCAGAAGATACGAGAAAACAAGAGGCAACGAGGAAAGTGGAGTGGAACCAGTGTTAGATCCGGAAGTCGTTGTTACTTGAAAACGTGCAAGTTATAGGGTTACAGTAGGATTAAAATAATTACATTTACTACCACTCAGGTTTGACCAAATTATTTAACAAACCCTGAATTCATCAAACAACGATCCTGAATTCATCAAAATACGAGTATGTTTGGATGGCATTTTTTTTTTAAAACAGACTCGTCTTTTTTGTGTTTGTATGAAATCATATATCCCTTCGTATTCTCATTCTTATCCCTTCATGTTTTTTCTTTCCTACGTGGCTTAACAAGACGTCAAGTAATTTCCTACGTGGCTTGCTCCTTTTTTGTTTGGATTTATATCAATTCTTATTTCCTATAAGAATTCTTAATATTATAGGATTCTTATTTCCTATCCAAAGTTATGTACTTTAAGCAACTTAAATCAAGATAAACCTACTTTTAATGTTCTTATCAATATCTCTTTATATCCTTATCAATTCTTATTTCTTATGCCTACACTACATATAGCCTCTAATATATTGATTTCAAGCATCAAATTCATGGTTAGGTGTGAGAACCCATAATTTTCTTCATTTCTAGGTTATTTTATTTTAATTACACGCCTTTCCACATTTTCTTTATTCGAAACATTTTAAAAATAATTTCTATGAGCAAATATGATTTTTAAAAAATTATTTTTCTAGTATAAGTTAGTTCATGAGGTTTTAAGAGTATATACCGGATGTGGGACCCACTAGTGCGGTAAGATCGATAAAATTCGGCCAACTAGGTTAAGTTTTGTATATCGGGTTTAATTTATCAGGTGTTAAGAGATAATTAGAGGTTACCTAGATGGATTATCATTGGAGAGACAAAAGGATAGAGTTGCATTAAAAAAAGGTGACAAGTGTCACTTTGTGATTAAAGGTTGGACTTTGACTAATTTCTTTCACCTTTACTAAACATGAATTTTGACCAATTTCATCTTCATTTTTCCTTCTCTTGGCCGACCAACATAGAGAGAAAAGAGAGAAAATCCCTCAACTTTTGCCTTCTATTCTCTTGCTTAATCTCTTGATCCAACCATTTAAACTTCAAATCACTCCATAAAAACCCCTAGCTAAGTAGTATTGAGGTAGTTAGTAGAGTTGTTTTGGAAGAAAGAGACCTAAGCTACTACCTTTTGGGAGGTATCAAGGTATGGTGTGTAAAGATTCATTGTTTGTTTCCAATAATTGCTAATTCATGACTTGTGGTGGCTAGTTATGTGCTTTTATGGAAGATTTTATAGATTAGAGTGAAGTTAGCTAAATTGCTGATTTATGTGAGAATTTTTCTGTTTTCCTATGATGGATATGGTTGGCTTGAATTGATGGCTCTATATGGTGTTAAATAGACCTCTTGTGCGTTAATTGCGGTTATTTGCGAAAAATTTCTGCTTTGTACCGAAATTTTCAGATTAGGGTTTCAATTTGCCTTGTTCTGTCCGATTTTATTCGAGCATGTTAGAGGCTGAATCAGGCTTAGGTTAAAACATGAAAGTTGTAGAAAATGATGTTAACTAGCGGCCTGAAAAATTTCAGTCCAATCGGAGCAACGTAGCCTATGAAAAGACTGAAATACCCCTGCTGCCCTGTTTCTGCCCGAAACTGATAATCAGCTTCTGTAATTGGTTAGTTTGACTGGGAATACTACTGATTTGGTTGTCGATGTCTTCTTAAGAATTATAGCCTTGTATATTAGCTTTCAAATGGCTTTGGAATTACCTGAATCGGAGTTGTGTGTGCTGAGATATGATTGAATGAATCAGGACTGCTAGTTGAATTTCACAGTGAGCTTCGAACTGGAGAACCTGGGGTTGTTTTGGTAAATTTGACCTAGTTAGAGTGAGAACTGGACTAAGTAGTTTTCATCAAAGTTATAGCCCTCTGTCTTAGCTTCGAAACAGTATAAGTTGTCACTTCAATCCAATAAGCATAGTTTCGGTTATGTCCGATACGCTAAGTAGCGGCGAATCTGCCTTTTTGGTTTCTTAGCTTAAATCTCATTCCCGGTCATTTTCCTAGCTAAATCTTGTACTTGAATGACTTTGAGCCTATTGAATGGCTGTTGTGATGAATTTATATTATGTATGACTTTGGGATTGATTGAGGAAAATAATGAAGCCATAAATGGCTGGAAAATAGGTAAATACAAAGGGCATGCTGCCAAAAAATTTTAGGGCTACGCGATTCTTTCAAATTGAGTTGATCTTGGTAAATGATGGGTTTTGGGAGTTGTTTGTAACCCTAGGACCAACTGCTATCCTTTTTGCTCAAAAGTCATATTTTATTCTTTTGTACTAGTACTTAACTTGGAAAGGCGTACGACATGTAGTCGAGCCTCATTTATGCATTTCATTTACTGGATTTGTGAATGTGGGAACCATAATTGTTTACCTTGGTTATTCTAGGGTTTCTTGGTGATTAGAGCCCTACCTTGGTTGAAACTTTTGGACGTATCCTTGCTTTAACTGGTGAGTGCACCATTCCCCTGAATTCTTGCTAAACTGGTTTTTTGTACTTGCAAATTGCTAATTGTCTTTCCTGACTGTTTATCTTGTATGAGACGAGGGTGTACTTTATCACACTCGCTCTCTTGCCTATACTGAACGAACTGGAATCTATTACTTGTACTTGTTATGTACTTGAACTTGTTACTTGCACCTACATGCTTCGAGCCCCGTACACAGCACCCTAACTTCTGCTTGCACTGACGTCACCCCATATAAGATTCAGTAAAAGCGAAGATC